>NW_018736644.1:0-35731 GCF_002204515.2 Aedes aegypti
TTCAGAGGCGACATGAGAGGATAGTTTCCGCTCGGGTGGACTTTTGGACCTTCGTTGGATGCGAACCTTGTAATGGTTTGCACATTTGCAGTGTGCGTGATCGTTTTAGAACAAAGTTCAGCAGATCTTGGTATTGTGGTACAACATTATCGTTGCACTGGGCTTCCCAATCCATTAACGATTTCTCATCCAAAGGCTACTAAGGCGCTCTACTAGGAACGAATTCCAATGGACTTCTGGTGCTTCAAGTTTATCAAGAATGGCCACATGTCGGTTAAATTCATCGGCTAATTCTGCGAGAGCAGATGATGATTCTCTCTTAACATGGAAATTTTCAGAATTGCGGACATGTGTTGCTTTACTAAGAAATTTTTGTTTTCATACCGATCACAGATCGTTTTCCAAGCGAGAGTGTAATTATCCGAAGTGATAGCGAATGACGGATTAAACGAGAGGCCTCGCTTTCATGGCGCTACGTAAGTAGTGAAGCTTCTGAACCGCGGGAATTTGGGGATTAGTGTGCACTAACGATTTGAACAGATCACGAAATTCGATCCACTCATCTGGTCTACCTCCAAATTCCGGAATTTTATTTTCAGGTAGCTTACCGACATGGGTTGGTTAGCAGGTGGTACAGAGTGCCGTGAGGAGCTAGGACCAGGGAAAGGAGAATTAGTAGTTACTGCCCTGGGGAGTTTACTAACCAGTGACCCTTGAGATCGAAGTACAGGTTTTGGAATTCCTGTCGAGTTTCCGAAAACCCTTCCTCATGGTCCTCTAATGCTTCAATTTCATCCTCCGTGTCCTCAAATTTATCCAAAGCCCATCTAAACGCTCAATTCTTATAGCAACTTGATCGATTTTGCTATGTCATACTGCTCATTGAATTGCTGGATTAATTTAGCCGACCAACTATGTTATCTCGTTTACGACGAAGAACTTTGAGATGCATAACATTTTTCCGCAAACCTGCCTTTTTAAAACTCATTTTCCCAGAACGTGGTCTAGAAGCACCCACCTGTTTGATGACTTCACTTACGGTTCCCACGTGGTTATCGTAACCTCAACTTCTGGAGCACCTGTTTGGAGCACGCGAACCTTCTGGAGTCCTTCTTTTACTGGAGATTGTAGGGCACGTGCGACGAAGAAATTGGCGCAGTTCTGCGGCCAGCGACAGTGACAATGACGAGATGTGCTCTATTATCCAAGGTGTAGGTTGCTCCTTGTCCGACTGGTATGCTCCTTCTACGGTTGGGAATTCCTCCCGGGTTTCGGCACCATTTACTGTTCACGCAAAAACTCGCGAACTATACTTACGACGGCGCACCAGAACTTTAAACGATGTCACGAACCGATGACTTGCGGACTTGGTCGACTGGGTTGATTCGCGGCGGACTGGTAAACCACTTCGGATAGAGAAGACATGCGATGCGTGTGATCGGTTTAACTGCTATATTCATACTGAAGTAGTGTTTTACAATTTGCTCAATTCATATACTGAGTATGGATGTGGTAGTCTTGGCAATTGAGAGGAAATCATGAAACGCAACTCTCTGGAACTCATATCTAGCGTTACGGAAATTTATTTGAGTGAATGTTCGAAATTATATTCAATGCAATTTAAAATGATAGTTGAAACTGGTCATTTGATATTTGTAATTCTTTAAGTACTCATAACATACCTGTTGGTAGTTTTTAAAGAAATCCACAGAGAAACCTCTGTAATAATTTTAGTGTACTAAGAGAAATGAGATAGGTATTATTGATTCTTAGAATAGTTGTTGATACTATTTCTGAAAGAATCCAAGAAAGTACAGTGGTTCACACTTTTATGGATAATTTGCATTTGCATTGTATGTGGAACAGAGTGACTAATAATCGTGACTAGGTGACCCATAATAGTGTGATCACTGTACTGCCCTTCTACGCCTACTGTCCCATGTTCTATGCAAACCTTATGGGCCGCGGGACAATATGCGTAGAACGGCAGTATATTGCCAGTAAAAAGTTTCTGAAAAATAATCAGAGAATTTTTAACAATTTTTCTCAATGATTACCTTAAAAAAATTTTGAACAAATCCTTAGATATATGTTGTTTAGAATCTCTACACAAATTTCTCCTTGTTGGAAGAATCCTTAATAGAATTCTGGAAATATATGGCCCATATATATGTGAGTCCCAGAATAAATACTAACAGTAATGTCTAAAGAAATATCTTGACGATATACAAGTAACGAGAATATATGAAAATTTAGAAAGAAGGTATTAGATTATCTTTACCCGACGGAGCGTAACATCATTGCAGTCAATCAGCACGAATTTATGAAAAAAGCGCTCAACTACAACAAACCTCATGAGTTATGTGTCTTTTACTGGTCGATCTAATAGATAAACGACAGCAAATCGACGCAGTATACATCCACTTCTCTTCTCGAAGGCTTTCGACCGTGTCCCACACCAAATTGCGATCGAAAAACTTAAGCGGATTGGATTTCCTGATTGGCTTTCAAATGGTTTTCTTCGTATCTCAGCAAACGCTCAGCTTCCGTAAAGCTTGGAACGGTTAAATCGGATCCGTTTTGCATTTTTTCAGGTGTTCCTCAGGGAAGCCATCTGGTTTTCTTCGTGAATGAGCTTTGCAGTGAATTAGAATCACTGAAAAGCATGTACGCTGACCATGAAATGTTTTCGTGTAGTGTCCTCGCCAGTGGATTGTTGTGCATTACAAGCAAATGTTGACAAAGTTCTGATCTGGTGCGAGAGAAACGGAATGGAGGTTAATGTACAAAAATGCAACATCATTACCTTTTTACGAATTCGGCTCCAATTCTTTTTGAGTATTCGATGCAAAGCTGTACGTTGAAAAGAGTCTCAACCATTAAAGATCTAGGTATCATGTAAAGTGAGGGTGTTCTCTAATAGTACCTTTTCCGGTACTGACTTTTGCGCCAACCGCGTTTAACAAGGATGCCAGTACTGTAGTTGCGTGTCCGACTAACCCGAGAGAAACACTCAGGGCAGGTTCTCCAGCCTATTAGATTCTCAAATTGAAACCCCTGATACCATTTGTGTCTCAGGTGCTGGCTACACCAACCTCATTTCGTGCCAGGATCGGCTCGTACCCGTAGATGACGTCGTCTTCTATTCACGTCGGATCGCCTGCGACGCCGTATGCTGCGTCGGCACGACAGGCTCACGATTATCGAGGATGAGTACGATCGACCACGTGCTTGAGGGTCGTCCACAAATCCCGTCGTGGGAAGCGTCTCGATCGTAGAAGGCGATAACTCCACCCCGTCGGTGGATAGGGTCACCAATTCCTGTGGATAAAATCCAGACCAAAGGAAAAGCCACATAGTACAGGGTGTCCGCAAATTAGCCGTTCAAACTTTGAAGACGCGGCTCTATACAATCATGCATAATAATTTCAAATATTCTTGCATGGTTTTAAACATTGGTTTATTATATTCTAAAGAATAAGTTTGACACATTTCCTATTTCAAATATTTGCAAAATCTAACAAAATGTATTGACGTGTCATAAGGGAGCTGTTTTTTGAGCTTTATAACGGAAGATAAATTTCCATACAATCACTGGATTTGAACTGTATAACACATCTCAAGCGGCCCTCAGGAAAAACGTCTTCGAAAAATTTAAATTCGTCTATCTCAGTAACAAGCAATCATTTCGAAATTTTGTAAGGCTATATTTTGTGTCAACATATAGATGTATTATAAAAAGTACATGGCCATTAATTTTTCATTGTTTTCAATGCGAGATCATCTTCCCAATATTTTGCTGTTCGGCATAATTTGCAAGACACCCTGTACACCTATTTTCACCAACTTCCACTATACAAGTTTTACCTGACCGGTGATTATATCACTCCCAAATTCACCTTTTATTTTTATATTTCACTTTGAAATACAGATTTTTAATTGCTTTAAAAATTTCCCTTACTTTTTAAATTATTTGTATAAGTATAAACTTCAGAGGTTTCAACTAACTTTCTTATGAACGCACTAACTTTTTTGGTGAAAATAATTTCGACCAACTTATCGCTTTCTAGATGAAGTTTAGAAATGGACGAGTTTTAAGAATCTGGAGATAGATGTTCATCATTTTCCTTTTTTTATCAACAGTTGTCCTTATTCCTCCAACATGCTATTGACGGATTTCACGCCAACTCGACACGCGATTGGCAGCAACCCTTTCAGAATTCAATGGATACCGGCGAAACATCGTCAAATGCCCTAGCTGTAAACAGGCTCACTCTATTTCGCAGTGTGAGTCGTTCTTGAAATTGACGCCCAACAATCGGCTGGATTTTGTCAAAAGGAATCAACTTTGTATTAACTGCCTCAGAGGAGGACATTTAGCTAAAGATTGTCGGAGCAGCCTTTGCAAAACATGTGCAAAGAGACACCACAGCTTACTTCACCTCCCCCCAATTGTGTCTGCTTCCAGTTCGATGGATGAAAGGCCAGCGAATACTACGTCTTGCACGGCAGTTTGCTCTGCCGATGGAACCATCACTCAAGCAAAATCCTCGTTCTCGGTATCGGTAGCACCATCGGTGGTGCCTTCGCGTACTCCACCGAAGGCAAATTCGTCGTCGCCGCAAACGTTCGCCGTCGGTAGCCCCTCTCTTTCGTCGTCGGTATACTCGAATTATCGTTCCGAACAAAATGAACCACTTCCCCATTGCTCTTATGAAAGCTCCATGTTGTTCACACCAACAAATAAATCCCGAGAAAGCACAGTGTTCTTATCTACAGCATTGGTACGAGTACAAGATGCTGATGGTATTGGTCACTTTGCAAGAGCTTTACTCGATAGCGGATCACAGTCAAACTTCGTATCCGAGTCCATGTGCCAGAAGCTAGGCTTGAAACGCAGTCGTATAAATCTGCCCGTGAGTGGCATTGGCCAGGCGACTGTGAGTGTACGCTATTGTGTACAAATCTCCCTCGCATCACGTTTTGGAAGCTTCGTACAAGACATTGACTGCCTAGTTCTTCCAAAATTGACTGTGAATCTCCCAAGTCGCCATGTAGATATCTCAAAATGGAACATTCCACGCCACGTTCCACTTGCAGATCCAAAATTCAATATCAGTCATGGCATCGACATGATTGTGGGTGCAGAACTGTTTTTCTCACTAATTGAATCGCATCAAATAATTCTGGCCGACAATTACCCTGTTTTACAAAAAACGGTACTTGGTTACGTAATTTGTGGGAAATATTCAGCCAACACCACTGGACCAGTAACATGCCACGTAGTTACTGAACAGGATTTGAACACTCAATTAGAGAAAATGTGGGAGGTCGAAAATCTTGACGTTGGAAAGGCACTCACGCAGACAGAACAAGACGTCGAGAATCACTTTCTTCAAACTGTTTCACGTGATGCCACTGGCCGCTACATTGTTCGCCTTCCTTTTCGTGAGTCCATGAGTTCGTTGCTGGATGACTCTTACGACCAGGCTGTGAAACGATTTTTGCTTGCTGAGAAACGTTTTGCTCGAGACAAGAAGCTGCGTGAGGAGTACACGAAATTCATGGACGACTATGAACGATTAGGGCATATGGAAGTCGGTTCTCGTGTCGCGGGTCCGCAGTATTTCCTCCCCCATCACGCTGTACATCGGCCTGAAAGTACACACTTAAAAATTGATCACGAGCTCGGCATTTGAAATTGCTGAGCCAACTCGGCTTCCATACATTTAGCTGAGAACTCAGCTAAAATATAATTGTAGCCGAGAATCTGCATCTTCCGAAACTGAAATCTCGGTTAATTCTACTTTTTATCCGTATCTCGGTAACACTGTGAGCCGAGCACCAACGTTAACAATGTTTTCACCGAATTCTGTTCTCTTGAATGCTGATATTTCGGTTTGCCTACTGAAGTTACCGAGATTCTCAGCATTTTGTTTGATCATCTGCCATCTTGTTTTCATTCACATTCGGAAAAGTGCATCGGTTTTGTGTTTAGGTGGAAAAATAGCGAAAGTATCGAGAAAAAGTATTTAAAATAAACATAGTGGTTGAAATTATGAAGCGGGAGGAGTTAAGATTGTCCAAAATCCCCAGTAAGTACCTACGCTCAATGTGTTTTCAGTATTTTTAGTGCTTATTGACGTGCTTTGTGCCGGGAATTATTTGAAGAATGAATAGACGAATTTTAAAGATACGATAACATGTGTGATTTATTCGCAGCCCCATAATTACCATTACTTAAAAGTACCAATGAAAACTGAACAAATTAAAAATATCTTTGACGCCTAAAAGTGGCTTAATAAAAATTGTTTTTCATTTTTGCTGAGATTTCGGTTTTTGTGTTGCCGAGATTTTCGGTTAAACGCGGTAGCTAAAACCTCTCCCAGAAACCGAGTTAATCAGTTAAAACTATTAAACCGAGCTGACTGCCGAGCGTTCGGCTGTGCGGATCTCGGTTTCCGAAAGCCGAGACTCGGCAGAATATTCTAAGTGTGTAGCACTACGAAAACTCGCATTGTTTTTGATGCCAGCAGCAAGGGCTCGGGCGCTCTCTCGCTTAACGACACCCTTCACACTGGGCCAACAGTGCAACCATCTTTGCTGACTCATATTTTGAATTTTCGGCTGCCTCGATACGTTTTCACCGCGGACGCGGAGAAAATGTTCCGCCAGATATGGGTCCACCCCGATGACCGGCGGTATTTGAAGATAATCTGGCGTCCGGACCCATCTTTGCCCTTGCAAATTTATCAGCTAAAAACGGTGACCTATGGGCTTGCCTGTTCACCTTACTATGCAGCTCGTGTGCTTATGAAACTCGCTGAGGAAGATGGGCATAAATATCCACTAGCGGCTGCTGTTGTTACTAAACGTATATACGTCGACGACGCTTTAGCTGGAAGTGATTGTCTTAATGAAGCTACAGAAACATGTCGTCAGCTCCGTGAGTTACTGCATCTCGGAGGGTTTTCGTTACGGAAATGGAGCAGCAACGATACACGAATTTTGAAATACATTCCTACCGAGTTGTGGGAAAATGCCTCGAAAATGGAAATTTGTCGTTCAACGGTGACTGCTTTGGGTCTTCTTTGGAATCCAACAGGCGACTTCTTTGAATTTAAGATTCCTTCCTTTCCGGAATTGGCCAAAGTTACTATTCAGGTATCAGAAGGCCGGCTCCAAAGGCACGTTCCCCACCAGTTGGGAGATTTGTGCCATCGCCATATTTGAGCCTATTTCATCATCTACCCGATGGGAGAGGAAAGGGAAGGGAAAGATGGGAGGAAATAGGAGTGGGGTCCCTTGAAGAGGGAAGATCGCATAAGCGAAATGAGAGCATGTAGCTCCATACCACAATGGGTTCGAACAGCGCCCTAAAAAGGGCACTGCAAAACGCATGAGCGTAAAGAGAGCCTATAGCTCATTACCACAGCGGGTTAAGAATAACAGGATGTCCTGAAGATTCAGGCTTCTGTATTCAGTTTCACTTAATAAGTGTTTACCAAGTAATTGGAATCGCATTTGCGCAAAAACTGGACAGTTACATATCAGGTGATACGAAGTTCCATAATCGGAGTCACAACTATCACACACAAATGAGTCAGCACGCTGAATATTTGCCATGTGATAGTTGAGTCGGCAGTGGCCTGTCAACGCTCTGACCAAGAGACTGCAATTCTGCTTTGACAGATTTGTTAAATACTTTGCCACCTTTGGAGATGGCTCAGTAATATACAATTTTGTTTGACGACACGACTCCAAACTATTCCAATATTGCTTGTGCTGAGTTGCCGCCCAAGAGTTTATCTGAAGCTTCACCCAGCACTTCGAAATTGGAATAGCCGGCTCAGGGCCAATGAAGTCATGCGATGCTCCATCGCGAGCTAGCTCATCAGCCAATTCATTTCCAGCGATGGAAGAATGGCCCGGTACCCATACAAGGTTTACAGAGTTGACTGAATTCAGTTCCTCAATTTGAGTTCGACATGCGATAACAAGCTTCGACCTTGAGTTGGCCGAAGCGAGAGCTTTTATAGCAGCCTGACTATCTGAACAGAAGTATATGACTTTACCCATTACGCGCTGTTGAAGTGCTGATTGCACTCCACACATAAGGGCAAATATTTCCGCCTGAAAAACGGTGCAGTTTCTACCAAGTGAGTAAAACTGATTCAGCCTTAGCTCACGAGAATATACTCCTGCACCAGCTCTACCTTCAAGAAGGGAGCCATCAGTGTAACATACTATATTGTTTGATATACTTCTTTCCAAATAGCCAGACGTCCACTCTTCCCGTGAAGGGAATTGTGTGGTAAATGTCCTGTAAGGAAAGTTACAAGCAATTGTGAGATCACATGGAGCAAGGACAATTTTGTCCCAATTCACCAAAAGTGGAAACAACGAAGTGTGTGTAGATCTACGATTCACTGGATTTTTCTCCAGTAGATCCAGTACCCATAAACGGTAAGAGCAAGAAAGTGCTTCTTGTTTAAGATATATGTGTAGTGGCGCAACGTCGAAAAGGGCCTCGAGCGCTGCTGTGGGAGTTGTAGAGAACGCACCAGACATCGCCATCAAGCACATCCTTTGGAGATGGCCCAATTTTGATTGGATTGTTCTCACTTCGCCCTTTTGCCACCACACAAGACATCCATATGCCAATATTGGTCGAACAACTGTTGTGTAAATCCATTTGATATATTTGGGTTTGAGGCCCCAAGTTTTACCAAAGGTTCGCCGGCATTGACCGAAGGCCATACAAGCTTTTTTGACTCTGAAATCAATGTGAGCTGTCCATAAAAGTTTGGAATCTAGAATGACTCCGACATACTTTACTTGATCAGTCACATTAATCTCAGTGCCAAAAAGACGTAAAGGTCGAATTCCATCGCGGTTTCGTCTTTCCGAAAAAAGAACAATAGATGTTTTATTCGGGTTAACCGAAAGGCCATATTGGCGACACCAACTCTCGACTACCTGAAGAGCACTTTGCATCAGGTCGAATAGGGTGCTTATGCACATACCAACTATCAGAGTTAGATAGTCGTCGGCAAATCCATATGTTGGAAAACCGCAATTATTGAGTTGCCTCAATAGCGTATCTGCTACGAGATTCCACAAAAGTGGTGACAAGACTCCCCCTTGGGGGCATCCGCAAACACTCAATTTTCGAATCGCTGCTTGACGCAATGTCGAGAAGAGATGTCGGTTTTTGAGCATTTGATGAATCCAATTGGTAATCATTGTAGGTAGCCCATGGTTTCGTGCGGCTTCCAATATGGCATCGAAAGACACGTTATCAAAGGCACCCTCAATATCCAAGAAAACACCCAAGCACGATTGCTTCTGAGCGAATGCTTTCTCGATATCGTATACAACTTTGTGTAAAAGAGTCACAGTGGACTTTCCAGATTGGTAAGCATGTTGATTCACATGAAGAGGCATGTTTGCCAAATAAACATCACGGATGTGATGATCGATAATGCGTTCCAGACATTTCAGAAGAAAAGAGGTCAGACTGATTGGTCTAAAACTCTTCGCTTCCTCATACGACGCACGTCCTCCTTTTGGGATAAACTTTACAGTAATATCACGCCAGGATTTGGGAATGTACCCGGTAGCAAAACTGCTTACAAGTAGCTTTTTCAAAACATGTTTGATAGACTCAAATCCCTTTTGGAGCAGAACAGGATAAATCCCATCCGCTCCTGGAGATTTGAAAGGGGCAAAACTATTAAGTGCCCATTGAATCGATTCAGTAGTTACGATACTGCGAGCCGAGGCCAGAGACTCGTAACTACATGAAAAGACATTTGGTTCATCCGTAGATGCTATGTCCACACATCCGGGGAAGTGTGTATTGAATAAACATTCTAAAACTTCTTCATCGGAAGAAGTAAAGTCACCATTAGGTAAGCGAATTTCGTTCACTTGGAAATCCTTAGATTTTGCAAGAATTTTGTTCAACCGACTGACTTCACTCAAACTGGAAACATTTGTACAAAGGTTTTTCCAGCCGGATCGTTCAGCAGAACGAAGAGCCTTCTTGTAAGCCTTGCGAGCTGACTTGAACGACTCTGATCCAGCTGAACGGCGTCTGTTCCAACTCCTTCTACATTGTTTCCTGAGTCTAGTCAGAACGGAATTCCACCATGGGGTCCCTCTTGTAGTCTTTACAGACCGCAGAGGACATGCTTCTTCAAAAGCTTCCATAATGTAGGATGTTGTAGTATCAACGGCATCATCCAGATCACTTGGATTTTCAATGGACGGAAAATATCCATGAAATTTGGTCGCAACCAATTCAATGTAGAGTTCCCAGTTTGTTGACCGGGGATTCCTAAAACGCAAAGTCTGCGCAGTTACATTTGAATGTTCAAAGAAGATGTAGCGATGATCAGATAATGATTCCTCATCGGATACATGCCAATTCGTCAACTCGTGACTGATTCTATTCGAGCAGAGCGTTATGTCTAACACTTCTTCTCTATTAGAAACCATGAAGGTTGGGCGATTGCCTATGTTAAGTAATCCAAGGTCTGTACTACTTAAGTATTCCATCAGACTGGAGCCTCTCAAATTGATATCCGAGCTGCCCCAGATGATGTGATGAGCATTGGCATCACTGCCTACAATCAGCGGAAGGCCTTTTGTTACGCAGTGTACGACAACTCGTTTGAAGTCATCCGTTGGGGATGGTTCATCATGTGGTAAATATACCGAACAATAGACGTATTTCCTGTTGAGGTCACCAACAGAAACATCGATTGTGACAGCACATACATCTCTGGTAGTTAACTCAGAGATGAGTGTAGCAACGATTGCTTTATTAACGAGCACGCATGCGCGGGGCATGGAGCGCGAGTTTGCCATTTCAAGCTTGCTAAAAGTAGCAAAAACTGGGTCCACAAGGTTACCTAGATAGAAGTTCCCTCTACGAAAGTAGGGTTCTTGAACTAGCGCCACTTGGGCTGCACCATTTTGCATGAGTCTGCAAAGATTGATCGTTGCTGTTCTTTTATGCTGAAGATTGATCTGAGCTAACCTAACCGTAGCCACTACCCAAACTAGGCAGGATTAAGCTTTTTGCAATCTCAGCACGAAAAAGACCAGCAACGAAAAAACCAGATCGGTATCTATTTAAAGTCGCCAAAGGCGAAAGAGCACAGAATACACTGTGTAAAACGCATAATGCGAATCCATATAGGTGATAATTTAAATTAAATGTCAACATATTCATAATCCCACCCTTATTAAGCCTCAAGATAGAGACTGAAGAAGGGTAGCCGATTATCTCGGAGAAACACAAGGTCACCTGCACCATTGCTCCGGGTAGCACAGGAAGGACTCAATACTGTGGAGGGCGCCCTGGTACCCCACAGGCTCCGTTTGCGGTTAGGTTTTATTTAGACCCCCCTAACCATTCATTCTTAGGCACGGTACGCATCACACCATAAATTAGGGGTCACCTGTGAGGTGGACTTTTACCACCGGAACAGGCAATCCGTAGTGTTAATTCTTAGCCAGTTGAAACAACCGCTACCGACACTACACGGCTATCTAGGCTGCTCGGGAAAAGGAGGTTAATATTGATGATTAACTCCTGACGTGCCCAAGCAGCCACTCTCATGTCGCCTCTGAAAACATCGTCAAATGCCCTAGCTGTAAACAGGCTCACTCTATTTCGCAGTGTGAGTCGTTCTTGAAATTGACGCCCAACAATCGGCTGGATTTTGTCAAAAGGAATCAACTTTGTATTAACTGCCTCAGAGGAGGACATTTAGCTAAAGATTGTCGGAGCAGCCTTTGCAAAACATGTGCAAAGAGACACCACAGCTTACTTCACCTCCCCCCAATTGTGTCTGCTTCCAGTTCGATGGATGAAAGGCCAGCGAATACTACGTCTTGCACGGCAGTTTGCTCTGCCGATGGAACCATCACTCAAGCAAAATCCTCGTTCTCGGTATCGGTAGCACCATCGGTGGTGCCTTCGCGTACTCCACCGAAGGCAAATTCGTCGTCGCCGCAAACGTTCGCCGTCGGTAGCCCCTCTCTTTCGTCGTCGGTATACTCGAATTATCGTTCCGAACAAAATGAACCACTTCCCCATTGCTCTTATGAAAGCTCCATGTTGTTCACACCAACAAATAAATCCCGAGAAAGCACAGTGTTCTTATCTACAGCATTGGTACGAGTACAAGATGCTGATGGTATTGGTCACTTTGCAAGAGCTTTACTCGATAGCGGATCACAGTCAAACTTCGTATCCGAGTCCATGTGCCAGAAGCTAGGCTTGAAACGCAGTCGTATAAATCTGCCCGTGAGTGGCATTGGCCAGGCGACTGTGAGTGTACGCTATTGTGTACAAATCTCCCTCGCATCACGTTTTGGAAGCTTCGTACAAGACATTGACTGCCTAGTTCTTCCAAAATTGACTGTGAATCTCCCAAGTCGCCATGTAGATATCTCAAAATGGAACATTCCACGCCACGTTCCACTTGCAGATCCAAAATTCAATATCAGTCATGGCATCGACATGATTGTGGGTGCAGAACTGTTTTTCTCACTAATTGAATCGCATCAAATAATTCTGGCCGACAATTACCCTGTTTTACAAAAAACGGTACTTGGTTACGTAATTTGTGGGAAATATTCAGCCAACACCACTGGACCAGTAACATGCCACGTAGTTACTGAACAGGATTTGAACACTCAATTAGAGAAAATGTGGGAGGTCGAAAATCTTGACGTTGGAAAGGCACTCACGCAGACAGAACAAGACGTCGAGAATCACTTTCTTCAAACTGTTTCACGTGATGCCACTGGCCGCTACATTGTTCGCCTTCCTTTTCGTGAGTCCATGAGTTCGTTGCTGGATGACTCTTACGACCAGGCTGTGAAACGATTTTTGCTTGCTGAGAAACGTTTTGCTCGAGACAAGAAGCTGCGTGAGGAGTACACGAAATTCATGGACGACTATGAACGATTAGGGCATATGGAAGTCGGTTCTCGTGTCGCGGGTCCGCAGTATTTCCTCCCCCATCACGCTGTACATCGGCCTGAAAGTACACACTTAAAAATTGATCACGAGCTCGGCATTTGAAATTGCTGAGCCAACTCGGCTTCCATACATTTAGCTGAGAACTCAGCTAAAATATAATTGTAGCCGAGAATCTGCATCTTCCGAAACTGAAATCTCGGTTAATTCTACTTTTTATCCGTATCTCGGTAACACTGTGAGCCGAGCACCAACGTTAACAATGTTTTCACCGAATTCTGTTCTCTTGAATGCTGATATTTCGGTTTGCCTACTGAAGTTACCGAGATTCTCAGCATTTTGTTTGATCATCTGCCATCTTGTTTTCATTCACATTCGGAAAAGTGCATCGGTTTTGTGTTTAGGTGGAAAAATAGCGAAAGTATCGAGAAAAAGTATTTAAAATAAACATAGTGGTTGAAATTATGAAGCGGGAGGAGTTAAGATTGTCCAAAATCCCCAGTAAGTACCTACGCTCAATGTGTTTTCAGTATTTTTAGTGCTTATTGACGTGCTTTGTGCCGGGAATTATTTGAAGAATGAATAGACGAATTTTAAAGATACGATAACATGTGTGATTTATTCGCAGCCCCATAATTACCATTACTTAAAAGTACCAATGAAAACTGAACAAATTAAAAATATCTTTGACGCCTAAAAGTGGCTTAATAAAAATTGTTTTTCATTTTTGCTGAGATTTCGGTTTTTGTGTTGCCGAGATTTTCGGTTAAACGCGGTAGCTAAAACCTCTCCCAGAAACCGAGTTAATCAGTTAAAACTATTAAACCGAGCTGACTGCCGAGCGTTCGGCTGTGCGGATCTCGGTTTCCGAAAGCCGAGACTCGGCAGAATATTCTAAGTGTGTAGCACTACGAAAACTCGCATTGTTTTTGATGCCAGCAGCAAGGGCTCGGGCGCTCTCTCGCTTAACGACACCCTTCACACTGGGCCAACAGTGCAACCATCTTTGCTGACTCATATTTTGAATTTTCGGCTGCCTCGATACGTTTTCACCGCGGACGCGGAGAAAATGTTCCGCCAGATATGGGTCCACCCCGATGACCGGCGGTATTTGAAGATAATCTGGCGTCCGGACCCATCTTTGCCCTTGCAAATTTATCAGCTAAAAACGGTGACCTATGGGCTTGCCTGTTCACCTTACTATGCAGCTCGTGTGCTTATGAAACTCGCTGAGGAAGATGGGCATAAATATCCACTAGCGGCTGCTGTTGTTACTAAACGTATATACGTCGACGACGCTTTAGCTGGAAGTGATTGTCTTAATGAAGCTACAGAAACATGTCGTCAGCTCCGTGAGTTACTGCATCTCGGAGGGTTTTCGTTACGGAAATGGAGCAGCAACGATACACGAATTTTGAAATACATTCCTACCGAGTTGTGGGAAAATGCCTCGAAAATGGAAATTTGTCGTTCAACGGTGACTGCTTTGGGTCTTCTTTGGAATCCAACAGGCGACTTCTTTGAATTTAAGATTCCTTCCTTTCCGGAATTGGCCAAAGTTACTAAGCGCATTGTAGTCTCTGAAACAGCTCAACTGTTTGACCCATTAGGACTGCTCGGTTCGATTGTCATCAGCGCTAGAATTTTCGTTCAACGGCTTTGGGCAAAAAATATATCATGGGACGAAGAGCTTTCGACCGAAGAGAGTGCCTGGTGGATGAATTTTCGAAGTGAGATGAAAGTATTGCAGCAACTAGCCGTTCCTCGTAGAGTTCTCTCAAACTCAGATAGAAATTATCAGCTCCATTGCTTTTGTGACGCCTCTGAGAGAGGATACGGCTGTTGTGTTTATGTGGTTAGCCAAAATACAGAAGGTCAAACAATAAGCCAGCTTTTAATTACAAAGTCTCGCGTCGCCCCATTACGCGGGTTGTCGATCCCACGACTCGAGTTATGCGCAGCGGTACTAGGCAGTCAATTAGTGGACAAATTACGTAACGGGACAGATTTTACCGGATCCGTCACATTCTGGACAGATTCTACCGTGGTATTATACTGGCTTCGAGCTCCACCAGCTGATTGGAAAGTATTTGTATCCAATCGAATTGCCGAGGTACAAAGGCTCTCAAAGGGATTCCAATGGAGACATGTTCCCACAGAACACAACCCAGCTGACAAAATTTCTCGTGGGATTCGTCCTAATCAAATAATGGACGACGAACTTTGGTGGCATGGGCCGCAATATCTCTCACAGCCGGTATCTTATTGGCCTGAAACATTACCGAACTCTACACCATTGCCAATGACTGAGATGGAGCTTGAAAGACGACAAATCGTTGCTCTAAACTGTGTGGAAATCGACGATTCTATATTTTCCAAGTTTTCTGAATTGGGGAAGCTTTTGAAGGTCGTCGCTTGGTGTTTGCGGTTTTCCACCAATATTCGAAAAAGAGCGGACGAGCGTATCATTGGTAAGCTAACACCAATTGATATAGAGAAGGCTTTAAAATCGGTTATCCACCTGGCACAAGCAGCTGTTTTCTCAAATGAAATCCATCAACTAACCCTCAGCAAAATGAACGCAAATCAGAATATCGCCATCGATTCAAAGTCGCCTCTTAAAAACCTCAATGTTTTCCTCGACGATAATGGATTAATTCGTCTGAACAGCCGGTTAAGCAATTTGGAAGGCCCATATGACACGAAATTTCCTCTTGTTATTCCAGCGAAGCATCGTTTGAGTTGGTTGATTGCTCGGTCTTTGCATCTACGTACTGCACACGCTGGTCCATCTCTATTGCTCTCGACGATGCGACAACGTTATTGGCCAATACAAGGAAGGCAACTGGTTCGTCGAATTGTTCGCAACTGTGTGACCTGTTTTCGCTGTTCGCCTGCAAGCACAAACCAACAAATGGCACCACTGCCATCAGTACGAATAACACCTGCTCGTGTGTTCTCCAAATCGGGGTTGGATTACTGTGGACCATTCAACGTCCGTCCGCTGTATGGGAGGGGGGCTAGCGTCAAAATGTACATTGCCGTATTCGTGTGCCTGTCGGTGAAGGCCGTTCACGTCGAAATCGTCTCCGACTTGTCGTCCGGTGCGTGTATCAACGCCGTAAAACGGTTCGTTGCTCGACGCGGTCGGTTAATCGAGCTCCGGTGCGATAACGCTACAGCTTTCGTCGGAGCTGATCGTGAGATGCGTGAACTTCGTCGTCGGTATATGCAGCAGTTTCAGACAGATGAATGGGATAGCTACTGTCTCGACTCAGGGATCTCGTTCAAGTTCATCCCGGCCCGATCTCCGCACTTCGGGGGGTTGTGGGAGGCCGGAGTGAAATCGTTTAAACGCCACTTTCGACGAATCTTCGGTAACTCATCGTATACGATTGACGAACTAACAACAGCAGCTACACACATTGAAAGCATCCTGAACTCTCGGCCTCTCACCCCTCTCACGGATCATCCTGGCGAGCTCTCCGTTCTGACACCTGGGCATTTTATTATCGGGGAGCCAATGTTTTCGTTACCTGAGCCCGATGTAACAAACGTTACTGTATCCAGATTGTCTCGTTTTCAGGAAATGCGTCGTGCGGTCCAAAATTTTTGGAAATGTTGGTCACGAGATTATTTGACTCTTCTGCATCAACGCTCGAAGTGGAGGAAGGCGACCAAGAACATCGACCCTGGAACCATCGTCTTGGTCAAACAAGACAACTATCCACCATTCACATGGCCCCTGCGACGAATCATGGAGACCTTTGTCGGACCGGATGGATTAGTACGTGTAGTCCTCGTACGTACTGGTCGTGGTCTCTACAAGCGAGCAATTACTGAGGTCAGTCCATTACCAATCGAGGAGGAAGATGTCGGCGGTCACATGCAAGCCGCTGATCGAGATCACCAAGGAAGGTTGAACCATGCCGGTTCAACGGGGCCCGGGATGTTATGAGTACTTAAAGAATTACAAATATCAAATGACAAGTTTCAACTATCATTTTAAATTGCATTGAATATAATTTCGAACATTCACTCAAATAAATTTCCGTAACGCTAGATATGAGTTCCAGAGAGTTGCGTTTCATGATTTCCTCTCAATTGCCAAGACTACCACATCCATACTCAGTATATGAATTGAGCAAATTGTAAAACACTACTTCAGTATGAATATAGCAGTTAAACCGATCACACGCATCGCATGTCTTCTCTATCCGAAGTGGTTTACCAGTCCGCCGCGAATCAACCCAGTCGACCAAGTCCGCAAGTCATCGGTCGTGACATCGTTTAAAGTTCTGGTGCGCCGTCGTAAGTATAGTTCGCGAGTTTTGCGTGAACAAGGTATATGCACAGGAGCTTTTCTGACAATTCTATCCAGAGATTCTTACAGAAATATTTCCAAGAATTCCTGAAAAATCCATCCAGGAGGTTTTTAAGAAATTACCGTTTTGCATCGAATTTCCGGATGCTTCGAGAGCCGGACACTCAGTACAATTTTAGCTATTTTACATGCATATGTACTGTAATTTTAAGTGATTATATATGAATCCTTAAGTTATGTGCCACATGATACTATAATTTTCATCAAAGTAACCTGGGAAAATATTTAATAAAAATTAAAACCAAAGTCGCGTCATATTGAACGCTAGTTTTCGCGCTAGAACCAATCTCAACGTTCCAAAGTATTGAAACATATTGAAGTAATATTGTGCATAATATAGTAAAATAATTGTTTCCTGTGAGGTTTACCAATGGTGAAAAGTGCTAAAAATTTCTTTAATGTTCAGTATTCGTCAAAAAAAAAACTGGTGTCCGGGTTTTGAAGCATGAAATTTTTCCGCTTTGAAAACTTGACATGTCATGCATCAAACATTGAATTCATGAAATGCAGTAGTGATTTTTAAGAGAAAATAAAGTATTATATATTACAACAACAATAAAAGTATTTATTGCTGATTTTTTACGGCAAAAAAACTTAACAACTTAATTGTGAGTAAGTAAGTGTTTAGTCCTGCGTCACATTTGCTGATGGTGATGCAAGTATTTTACCATCTCTTATCAATATCGAGAGCAAATTAATCCATGCAGTGCTGAAACGGATAAGGACCTTTGTGATTTTAGTAGAACGTGTTAGAATAATTTCTGACATTAATATTCATGAAATTCGTAAAGTTTGTGATAATTTAGGATTGTCTGGATTTCGAAGCAAAATTGGCCGGGATTCGAAGCATGGCTCATTCAGCGTCCGGATTTTAAAGCAAGACATGCCACATATTGAATGTGTTTTCAGTGATTTATTCCACTTCAAATGCATTTTTGCTCTCAAAGGCACTCATTTACACACTTCAAAAACTTTTTTTTAATTTTCTTACACGAAATTCATTGACAAATGTTAGATTGAAGCTATCTACGACTTCGGAATACTTTTCGTGTTGACCAGGAGTTTTGACAATTTCCTGAACAAACGGGGGGTGTCCTTAAGATGGTACAGCTCATACAAAATTTAAAAAGTATTCATACAAAATGTTACGATGGGGTGGATGGGTGTCAAAAATGGCCATTTTTGACGTTATGAAATTTGTGAATAAACCCTGAAATGATTTTGAAGTGTAGAACAAGCAAACAATGATTCGACACCGCCGTCAGTCACATTCGTTCTCGATTATGTTTTCAATGATATGCACCAAACGAAGCACATTGTGCTTTACTCCAAGCGTTTTTAAGAGTAGAGCTGGAGCTATCTTTTGTCTCTCACAGTTGCGGCAATACTCGCACCTTCTTTTGTGTCACTCAACAAAAACAGGAGACGCACGCAAAAGTCGGGTGCAGCACATGCATATTTTGCACCGCTCCGAGTTTTCTGCCATTCTCTGGGTTGGGTAAAAGGGGTTCTGTGCCCCTTAAGGTAGGCAAATTTCAAGTCACAGTTAGTTTTCAGAATCGACTATAATATGACCACTATATTAAAGATTTTTTGGCAAAAGCATCAGTGTGAACCTTTTAAGAAACGATTTAATTGGATGATCATGTTTCCTGCATTTGATCGATCCTACAAATGACCCTTTTGCAGGTCACCGGGTCGCCTCAAATTTATTACCTATCATCTATCCTAGCTATCTAAACATCTCAGGCATTGCAGAATTCGTTCCCTTTTGATATCGAAGCTTGATCAAACCAAATGAAGAAAAACATCCCTTCTGTATCGATTTATGATTGGCAATACTTCGAAAGTTGTAACAAGCATGATAAATAACAGTAGCGAACGAGACACTCAAAGAGATGGTTATGATAATATCCCAGTTTCTCGCTTGTGTACCATTTATTTTACTGGCATGATAAACAATCCTCGAATATTCGATAGCTACACTGTCCCCCATGTTTGGAGATTGTTTAGTTGGGCTTTATCAAGCACTGTTATCCAGAGTTGCACAATATCAGACATATCAGATGTGTATGTACTAAAACTATCAATATCAGTTGCGAACTATCAATAACACTTTGATCTGACAACCAACAGCAGTGATGTGACATCGCACTCTACATCATAATCACTGCAGAATAAGTGATCACGTGGTAATTATCCCCGCTAGGGAAGGTGTACCGGTATTCGCCATGTACAAGTTATTCGCCACCCCAGATTATATACCGTTTTACGACATATATGGTTACCAATTGTTTAGTGGTCGCTAAATTGCTTTAAGTTGGTACGGAAACATTCTTGGAAACCGCAAAATTTTCTCAGAAAATAATAGAATCATTTTCCTTAAAATTTTGCCCCTTTGCACCTATTTTTCGCCATGATGTTCCTGATTCGCCACCCTCCATAAGAAATCAACGTAAGTGGCGAATTCAGGAACCGAAATTAAAATCGTGGCGAATACTGGTGCAAGTGGTCCAGTATTCGCCACAACCATATTTAATACAAAAACAAAGTTTCCTATTAGTTTTTATATTTCCCCTGCTGAGCATGGATTTAAAGCTTTCGTTTGATGTATTGACAGTAACCAAAGGTCGTTTGATTTATGTATAAACAATATTTTCCTTAGGGTGGCCAAAACTGGTACGCCTACCCTATTAATGTTTTTCAATGACCAACACACAGTTTCAATCCATCTGCAGGACTTCAAGAATATTGTAAACTTAATCCATCAGTGATATCCATAGTCTATCGCCATCAATGCGCTGGTGATGGAGTAGACACCATGATGTTGATGTGATATGGGATTAGCTGAACTGTATCGCAGTCGGCCTGTACAAATCAGCAAATTTCAAGCGTTGATATTGACATCAAACAACTCTGCTGTTATCTGCAAAACTGATCACTGTAGACACATGGAGTATTATCGTACCGATCTGATCAGAGCTGTAGCAGTAGACGATCAACAGGCATTCATGATATGCTGCGGATCATGATTGTTACAGTTCGATAATTGAGAGATACTCTATTTTTTTTTTTCAAAATTCAATTACAGGCCAAGCTTTTAGGAACGCATTTTTGTGAACTACATTTTACATATGTTTTTTCTCTGATGTTCGAGAGTTGAAGCGGTTTAGTACCCAACAAAACTATAACCGATTCTTCAGGGCACTAAGTCCGAGTGGTCACATTAGGTACATTACAAATAGTCTAAAACTCTTTATAATGTTGAATATCAAATCTGACTATCAGATCTTATTGGTTTATGCAAATTTGAATGATTGTCATTGCAACTATACAATGATAACTTGGCTTGTCCAAAAAATAGTCCTATTTTACCTGACCTGACTCAGTTACCCATCGGAATAACTACGTCCACAGGAATATTACTGAGTTTCATTAACCATTAGATCATAATGGCGTAATTTGAGTTTGGCCCTTCTGAACGTTGATGGGTAAAACCCGTTTTTGTCAAGGTTAACATGAATTTGTAGGTCAACTCTTTAACTTGTATGTTCAGTTACAGTTTTAGTTTTCAAATAAAAATAAAACTCTTCAGAACTTCCAACAATCTACCGGTTTTTGTTTATTTCATTTCATTTTAATCAGTGAGCTGGCCATCAAACAATTTAACGTGTCTCAATTTCTATTATCGCATAACGCTGTGTAGACGGTATGGCACCGTCCAACTTTGGGGCACGCGCTGCAAGGTTTTCCATCGACGTAAATTGACTTGTTAAGGATATTCGTAGTGGCGTAGTTACAAGCCATGAGAAATTCTTTTCCCTTATAACCTTTCCGTGTCTTCGTGTACGATGACATAGCACATCCGATGTGACTGGAGGCATCCCGAACCATCGCTGTGAAATGACCGATTCTAAAGGCATTGACAGACAAACCAAAAACCATGCATAAAGGTTATTTCAGTATTACTGTCAGAATTGAAAATACATACGGTTTCTTCGTACGACCAAACTTTCTTATATGATCCATCTTAGCGTCCTTATGTTCCATAAACCATTTCATTATATTGTGTCGGATATTTTCATTGTGTTTTTTCAAAGACCCACTTGTCCAAGAAAAAGCCAAATTCTGTCCAGCATACTTGAATTGGGCTAAAATGGCGACAGTGTGCATAGTTTCATTTAGTATTGTAATTTATTTAAAAAAAATACCTGTACTACGACAAGCATCGTGTTCCATTTGGCACTGTTTGACATTCAATTCAGCCAAGTATGCTAACTCATTATCCCAAATCTAGGACATTAAAATTCATTAGTTTGGTTGATAAATTGATTACAGCAAATAATAAATTACCATCAATGACATATTTGAAGCCGGCTCAAATTTGCTTAAATTTCCACTTGCTACTAAGTTTCGTAGTCGATTATGCATCATTAGTATGAGATTTTTCCTTTTCGTTGACATGGGAATTATCTTTGGTTCAATGCACGTAGAAGCAAAACCCTGTCCAAAAAATAAAGTTTTAATCATGTGCTAAATATAGGTATTACCGATAGAAGCTTCCAAACTTACTCGATGTGCGTTACATCCAATATGTTTCTTGCCACTGGAACACAAATCTTTCGCGCAATAATTTGACGTTCCGTAAGCTCCAATTTGCTTTAAATGTGTAACAAAAATGAAGAATGTTGCAAGCTGCAGCCAAATACAATGCGAAACGAACTCCATTTCTCTTATTACTGTTGTGGTCTATTCTTGAATGGACTGATTAAATAGACGATCACCTATTGATTTAATTTATTTATTGTCATTATTTTCTATCACAATTCTTCTCAGATGTTGTGTGCCTATTATGACAGTTATTAATGAGTTTTTATTCACTTGCAGTTGTTCGGAAAACACTTTACATGCAGACAATAGATACGAATCATATTTGAGGATGAGCAAACTGTAAAAGGCTTACCAACGATGCGTGCTTGTAATTACACTCAACCAGCGGTTGTAAGATTTTTCTTTAATTCTATACGTTTTGATTCGAATCCCGGACAGCTTAAAATTCCGGACACTTCACTTTGTATGGAAAAGATTTCACACGAAATGTTACAAAATGTGCCGTCAAAAAGTTCCTAATTTGAAAGATGATTTTTATAAACATTTTACATAGCAATCCATGAAAATTTACAATGTTCAACCAGTTTTGACGTTTTTCTAACGGCTTAGCATGTTTAATTAATAATTCGACTATTCTAATTGTGTTTTTCAAGAGCTGTCCGGAATTCAAATCAAAGTGTCCGTAATATGAAGCCAAAGTGTGGTTGTGTCCGGAATAAACATCATGAAGAGGCTGAACATTTTTATTTATTAAAATCAATTAAAGATGTGGAATCCGAATCTTCACCCATCATTCGAAATTGAAGTGTTTGCAAGGCCTGATTATGCTAAAGTTTTGTACAGAACGATTCAATTTATATGTGTTTTAATTAGTTGTACTTCATTGAAGCCTTAAGTGTCCGTAATATGAATCAAAACGGTACATGAAAATCTAACAGAATGTATGCTAGGTTCTAATGATATTATTCGAATTTTGTATCAAGTCTTAATTCGGGTTACTTCTCTGAGGTACCCCTTTGGTTGAAGCATTGAACATCTTCCTTGATGATGAGCTCGATGGGCGTCAATCCGGCTATGGCACACACGGCCTCTTTAGAAATCGTTCGGTATGCACTTGGTACTATTAAGCACATGATCTTAAACTTGCTTTCCAACCGCTTTAGGTTTCTGCTCGTTCTAAGCGCTTTTGACCAGATTGATCCTCCATACCTCGCCTGTCAGGAGCATGCGTATGTTGGCAATTACAACAGAGCTGTTAGACGTCATCCTCGAAAGCGCCGCTATAGCCGTAGATGTCCTTTTACAGGCATATCCAACGTGGCTAGCGAAGCTGAGCATGCCATCGATCGATACTTCAAAATGCCTAAGGGATCGCTTGGACTCTGTGGTAATATCACTAACCGCCCGTTCCTCGGATTTGCGGTTGTTGACAACCACCACCTCAGTCTTGTGATTGGCCAGTCTTAGTTTCCTAGACTTCATCAAATCCTCAACTATGGAGATAGAGTGCGCTGCTGTCAACTCTACTTCCTCCATAGACCTCATCGGGTGATTTCATCGGTGAAGCCAACAATCTTAACACCCGTTGAAAAGGGGCAGCCTAACATAACCCTGGATTGAACCTTGAGGTACTCCCGCGGTTATTCGAACCTGCCCCTCCTCTGTGTCATGCAGTAGAATCCTATCATCACAACACCTTTCTAGAAGCTTACACAACTGCACCGGTACCTTGAGGTGATGAAGTGCGTGGGCTATCGCTTCCCAGTGCTGTTGAACGCATTCTTCACATTCAGAGTGACAACCGCGCAGTAACGTATGCCACTCCTTTCATGCTCGATTACCACCTCAGCTGTCTGAATGACCGACTGAATAGCGTCCAGAGTAGATTTATCTTTCCTGAATTGTTGTTGAACAGGCCGTTCGCACCTTCCGTATACGGTACTGTTTTGTTGAGAATGAACCTAGTAGACAGATAGGTCTATATGCTGAAGGGTCACCCGGTGGTTTCCACACCTTTGGTAGTAGCACCGATTTCTGTCGCTATCATACATCCGGGAAGATTTCATATCTATGCAGCGTTGCATCGCAGTTCTGAACACATCCGGATGCGCATTGACAGCCGCTTTAGGGCAACTTCCGGGATACCATCGGGTTCTGGTGCCCTATTTAACGTGAATGATTTAACCACTTCCGTCAGCTCTTCGTTCGTCACATTCTTGCCACTTCTTCTCCTGCCGCATACGGCGCTGGGGGCAATGGACTTGTGGGATGATGCGGGAAGAGTACATCGATTATCGATCGCATCAAATCGGGCGACTTCTCTTGGGGCACCTTTGGTCTTAATCTGAGAGAGATTCGCGAAAAGGAAAAATATCAACTTCATATGCAGCCCAGATTCCACTGTCACGAAACGTCAACTGCAGCCAGTCGTATTATGACTGAAAAAGTGAAAAGTATTGTATTCAAAATAAACTACTTTTAAAAACCTCAGCGAGCAGTTTTTCCGAAGATGCTGATAAATCTACGCACAAGACTATTTACTTCTAATGTCTGCTACGTTTTCTGGCATTAAATTTCACTCAAAAGGCTATTTATGCTTCGGTGTGATGCAAACGCTAAATAATGTTGCTGAGATGTTCATGTGAAGGTTTGGACGGCTTGCGCATGATTGATGTGAACACTGAGTGGAATAAGAGAAAAACTCAGCAATCACAGAAAAAGAAGACCGTCTTCGCGAGTCTCGTCTCAGATCTTAACCATTACCACTCTGTAGGCATCACCCAACGGACTCGAGTTGGCATTTTGGCATAGACTATCGAAGCAGGTCTGTTTTCGACTCTTAATTTCATTTATGAGAGCTAACTTGGCCTCCTTTAATGCTGCACTGCGTTCTTCTCTTTGTGCTACTGTGCGTGCTCGTTCCTTCCGTAAAGCTTTGTGAAAGTTCATGGTGCGAGATCTGATAAGTTTGGTATATTCTCCGGAGTTCCACAGGAAATTCACCAATTATTAAAAAAAAAGACAATTTACACCGTCTTCAACCAAAGGCTGCACAGACTGAACAATCACGAACATTGGGCAACGGACAACACGGAACGCCCAGTAGCCAAGCGATGATTTTTTTGTTTGACGAAAAGTTTCCACCGACTGGAGCGGGAATCGAACCCACGCTTCGTAGTGCAATACGCTTGAACGACTGACGCCGCTAACCGCACGGCCACGAAGCCCACATTCGTTCTCTTTATAAACAAATTGCTCTATGCAGATGATTTGAAGCTATTTCGTACACAACAAAATTTTATTGCTGTAAACCAGCAATTTTTTGCTGATTTTTTTGTGCTGTAAATTCAGCAATCGATCCAGCAAAATGAAATTTGCTGGATCTTTCAGCAAAGCGAATTCGCATAAAACTGACAGCTGTTTTGCTGACCGTCCAGCAAACTGTTTTTCATTTTGCTGGTTGATCAGTAATTGGGAAAATCAGCAAATCTGAAAACTTTGACAATTATCCAGCAAGTGATATTGCTGAATTTCAGCAAACAAATGAAAAAGTGCTGTATATCAGCAAAACTATGCATTGCTCAAATGGTTTCAGCAAATGATATTGCTGAAACATGGATAGAAAATTTGGTGTGTACAATCAAAACATTGCTGGACTGTTGCGGCCCACAAGCCGATGTCGAAAGAGTGTCCAATGGATCATTAAAATAACCAAAACGGCCCGCTATGGAAAGCATAGATAGCGCCACCGTAGCCTTGTGTGTTTGACAGAACAGCAACGCTGTCACAATGTTGAATCCCAGTGGCGCCTTTGTTTTTGATGCGGTGAGCACTGACAAAAACTACCTTCAATGATCCATTGGTGCGATCTTAACGGAATGCAGATGAATGCTAACAAATGCAAAGTCATATCGTTCAGCCGTCGACAGTCCACCACAAGATTTGACTATTGTTTGAATAACTCATCGCTGGAGAGAGTTTCGTCCATCAAGGATCTTGGAGTGATTTTGGATTCCAAACTTTGATTCCATGAACATATCGCCACAATGACAGCTAAAGCCAATGCAATTCTCGGTTTTCTTCGTCGCAATACACAACTTTTTGACGATGTGTATGCACTTAAGGTGAATATGAATTATAGCCAAACCTCGAATTTTCAAGAGCACAAATCTGGAGAACCAAACATCCGTTAAAGCTGAAAGCCACCAGCTAGTGAGCAATCGATTAAGTTTTCAGCTTAAACGGATGTTTGGTTCTTTAGATTTGTGCTCTTGAATATTTGAGGTTTGGCTTCGATTCATCTTCACCCTAAGTCACTTTATTGCACCTTAGTTCGCAGTGTACTTGAATACGGAGTGCAGATTTGGGCTCCGTATCATGCTGTCCATGTCGAAAGTATCGAAAGAGTCCAAAAGCGTTTCATAAGATACGCTCTTCGAGGGCTGCCATGGAATGGTCCTGCCTCACCTGCTTCTACATGAGCATCACTGAGTGCTGATAGGTGTGCAGTCTTTGTCTAACCGTCAAACTCTGCTGCAGAGGTGATTTGTCTTCGACGTTATCACCGGCCACATAGATTGCAGCAGTCTGCTTGCAGAAGTACAGTTTCACGCGCCAGCTCATCAGCTTCGGAATCGGCAATTACTTTGGATACCTTCCCATCGCTCGCTTTATGGGTATAATAATCCGTTCGATCCATCCCAAGTAACATTAGAAGCTGAACAATAGTTTATTACACTCACAAGACGCGACGCGAGACTGGACACAACACTTATTGTTCTTACAAACATATAAAGGATTTAAACATTTACCTTTTTCGTCGACCGGTTTCGGGCTCGATGTTGCCCATCTACAGGACGATGTCCAACTGGTTACATAGAAGAGAACAAAACAGCTTCGTACTTTCTTCAGTACACGTCAGAAAGAGATAACACTATTTGAAGTCCAGTTTCGTCAAGTGAAAAAGCGGCGAACTTATCGGGGGCATCGTCGTCATTCATCAACGGTTGTTCGGCATTGGAGATGAACATAGATTCCCAAGCATTTAAATGGGAAACTTTTCGGACGCTCTTTTTAAGCTTCGCCTTGTCCCAGTCTATGTTGTGTTTGAGTTCAACAGAATGTACTGCCACACTAGACTCATGGACTCGTTCGTTATCCACAGCGTTTCGGTGTTCCCTCAAACGGATTATAAATTTCCTTCGCGTTTGGCCAATATAAACTGATGGGCAGTCTTTGCATGGAATCTCATAGATTCCAGACAGATCTTCCGCAGGGGTCTTATCTTTGAGGGCACACAAATACTCCTTCAGTGTGTGGCCCACTTTTGTAGGCTGCCTGCATTCCGTGCTGTTTCAGTATGCCTTGAATGGGGTTGGTTAATTTTGGATAAAACGGCAAACTTATCCGTAGGGGTTCTTCCTTATTGGGTTGAAGTGTAGTAGCAATTTGGCGATGTTTTTTCCGTTCGTGTTTCCTAAGTATTTTGTTGACAAATTCTTCATCGTAACCATTTACCACTGCAGCTTCATGAATCTTCATTCTCTCCTCAACGAATTCTTCTTTTTCCATGGGAATATTGTGCCAATGGGTGTAATGGGTGTGCCATTGAGTGGAACGCGGCTTGTTTTTGTGCTCCGTAGTGGTTAGAATCGGCCGTTATATACCGATCGGTGGATGTCGGTTTTCGGTAGATACCGAATTTCAAGGTGTTATCCTCTTTCTGGTTATCATCAAATCCAAGAAAGGGAGTTTTCAATCCATCTCTTTCTCAACCGTGAATTTGATGGATTCATACCGCCTGCATGCATTGGAGTGCCCCTTGAAATTTACCGCTGATTTCGAACCAGCTCAAGCAATGTCCCTTCAAATCCATCTTCCAAGAAAATTCACAATATACTTAAGTCAGCCATGCCGCACAGTCGAAGATGTAGTAAATAAATAAATAAATAAATACCATCAGTGCACCAGTATCCGCTCATGTTCCAATAGCCCGCTCACACTGAAAAAAGATAAGTTTACACAAAAGAAATTTTGAAAACTATAATCGCTATACGGTTTCAAATCGACAAGCTGAATCACACTGTGGACATTTTTTTGTGTATTTACTCAAATTACCTTGCTTTTTCAACTCGTGAGCGGGCTACTGGAACAGGAGCGGATACTGGTACGTTGACGGTAAATAAATAAATAAATTTTTCAATTGTGTCCGGTATTGAGAGCCACCTTTTATGATTGATCAATTTGGTGCTAGAATACATCATCAAAATGTAATGTCAAAATTAATATTTGTATATTCAAATTTATTTTTGTACCCTACAAAAATGATAATATTAATCATTAAAGGGTAACAAGAATACATTAAACCAATATTTTTTTTAAATATAAATTTGATGGCTTAAGTGTTCCGGTACTGGGGACCTCCCCCTACATCTGAAAAAGAGAGGCATATTTTGATGGGTGGGAAATTTCATTTTCAGAAATTGTCAAACATTTTAATTTTTTTATTAAAGTTTGCAGTTGAGATGAAATGTTATATTTTTTTTAATCAATTCAGTCAAAAAAATTTCAACTTTTCTTGCGCGAATCAGCTTACTTGGCTTAAAACCTATTTTTGTGTTTACAAAAAATTCTATATTTCTGGAGGCTGACTGGATATTTCCCAAACAGTTGTTCAATAAGTATTGAGAATCAGTTATGGTTGAATCTAATTAATATTTTCTATATTAGTAATTTGAACTTTGAAATGCATTCGAAACTCAACATGAATTTTGAATATTTAGTCCGATTTTTTCTATAATTTGGCAATAGTGTGATCTCTTTTTGTTAAGCTCATTAAATTGAGTAAATTTATTGCTGAACAATGTGTTTATTAATTGTTATTTTGGCCTCTTTTGAATCAACTGTTCTAATATTATACCAATTGTAAATAAAAAATTTTATAAAATACGTATTTCAACTCTCAATTATTTTTATGTTAAACATTTTGTAATAGCAAAAGTGCGAAAAAGAAAAAAAAATAATTCGTCTTCTGAATTTCCTTTATGTACATTACATTCGTTTAGTGGAATACTGGCTTTTTAATTAGACGAAATATGTCTTGTTCAGCTCATTAGTAAAACAATCTTGACTAGTTGGTTTCTAATTTGATTACGTTTAATGAGTTGTGATTCAACTTTTATTCATTCCAATGCATAACGCTGAACATTAGTTTGGGACAAAATTTAGATTCTCGCTCCAGTCGTCCACTTTTTGGATTGCATTTAGGTTGCATAAAAACAGTGCACAATTTCAGCTCGATCGGAGAAGAAACTATATTTTAGCGCCAGCGGTTCAAACTTTGTATGGGATTACTATGAGAAAAACTTACTTTTACAAAAAAAAATCACCAGAGGTCGCCCATCGACCTTTATAAAAATTCTGAACACAGACCTCGATAACAAACTCGAGCAAAATTACCGAATAGTCTATGTTTAATAACTTTTTTCACGAGCATCGGATTGCTTTGCTGTTTTAGGCAATGTTGTTTCATCGTAGAAATATCTATCGAGATCTATACTCAGAATTTTTATAGTGGACAATGGGCGACCTCTGGCGATTTTTCTTTGCAAAAGTAAGTTTTCTCATAGTTAATCCTATACCAAACTTTGAACGGCGTGGCGCTAAAAATATAGATTCTTCCCATCGAGCTGAAATTTTACCACTGTTATTATGGGACCTAAATACAATCCAAAAAGTGGACAGGAGCGAGAATCAAAATTTTTCATATCACCTTGTCCCAGGCTACTGAACATTGACTTGGAATTTGTACCGTTGTGACTCATATTCCGAACACTTTAGGCCAACAGTGAATTCATAAATATGCATCTCATGTACATAAATTAGATGGTATTTGTGAAAGTTTCTTCGCAAGGCTGACTGCTAGTTGCCGGTAAAAATATTTGTTTAATCATGCTTGGTATTGTTTTTATGTAAAAGTATGGAACAACATTTTGATTCAAATCCCAAACACTGTGTTTAGTATGTCTCATGTTCCGAACCACCTAGATTCAAATTCCGAACAGAACGAATAAATCGTATTCAACATGAAATAATTCGCAAATAAATTTATCTGAGCTAGTTTTACTGACCTCGAACTAGAGAATCATCACTACTTCCTAGGTCCAAAAAAGATTGGAATATGTTTAAATTGAATTACAATTGACTGCCAAACATATTTTTGCTCCTTTTAGGGCAAAATTTTTGTTCAGCTGTCAATTCAACATGCATGTTTATTTGTGGCTCTGAATTGTTAAGTGGGTTATTAAGATTTTCCAATGATTGGATAAAGTAAGATGGTAAAAGGTCGAAGCTGTTTTTATTTAGGGTTCAGGGATGTTTTTTAAAAATAATCTCTAATAAAACTTGTAGAAATTACTGGACTTTTGAGGAAGTCTAGGAACATTTGGTAGATAAATTGATAAGATGATTATATTAAAAACAACAAAATTTATCTGAATTGATTGGTCTTCTGGTATAAAACTACATTGATCTTAATGAAGAGTTCTGCGTCTAATAGGGGATCTATGTTTCAGTATCAGAAATGTATACTAAAAGGTTTTGGTGGAATTATTAGAGTTATAGCAAGTGGAATGCACAGAGGAAATCCCTAAGAAATCTACGGTAAAGTTAACTAATAAACCCGGGAGAAAACTCCTAATTTAATCCCATTCTTGATGGTAATGGTGAACAGTGGTAGTTTGTTTCTGCAGTGCCAGTGATAAATAAATTAAATTACGTGTGAAATAGTGGACTTGCCGCGGAACAACGATTTCTACCGCGAGCAACATTTTATTTTGAAACAGGATAAGTAGGAGGCAAATTGTCTCTAACGCTTGTCCTCGTTTAATTTGCATTTAATTTTGCCCCAGCTGCTGGAGCTGGTAACTTTTTTGTACACTGTATTGTTTCATTCTGTGTCAAGTGTTGCATGCATGATTTCGTTGTGTGGAAAGGTATAAGGTGCTAAGTGCAAAATGATGAGTGCAAGCAATGTGGGGCCCCGTATTAATTTCTGAAATACCGACCACATGTAACAGTTGTTTGAGTGCTGTACCCTTACAAGTGCACACCACTGACGAAGCTTGTTGCTACTTGTCAGTGAGAACGAAAATCTGCCTATCTTAAATGTAGTGATTGATTTATCAAGCCAGTGTTTGGGCGAGCAGAATTAAACGCTCCGACCGTACGAATGTTCGAAGAAAGCATGAAGAAGAATTTCTTCTATTTGATGGTTGTGGCGTTGAGGATGCTGTCGATGTTGCGTGTGCGGGAGCAAATTGCACTGCTCAGATTAAACGAAAAGCGTAAAAACCGGGGACGAGGAATTGGTGAGGGAAGTCTAAATATACCATGGATAAAGCAATTTTTGAATGTCAAAATCTGGTGAGCAAAGAGTTGGAAAGTATGAAATGTTCATTTTATTGAAGTATAACTCGAATAATAATTAGTTGCAGATGAATGATAAGCACGGTACATTCAAGTCCGGCATTCGGAAGCCGAGCCTGTTCCCAAGAGGCAAGAAACGTTAAGGTTCAGGAAGACGTTTGCCATAGTCAGATGATTTTTGTTGAAAGTATTAGCTTCGCGGGATTGTTTCAAAAGAGTAATGCTTGGGATTAAAATTAGGAATAAGAGTACAAAAAAGAAAAGCACCCGGAATGATGTAATGACAAGCTGACTCGTAAGGCTTCGTCCGGTCATTGTGATCAAGCCAAAAGAGTCCAACCAGAGTAGCGAGGATACTCGCAAATAATTTTGATTAAAACAAAGTTGGATTCCGAAAAAAACACAAAATAAAGTTAACTTGAGACACGGACAAGATGGCTTCTATTATTGCGAGTGTGCAACAGGATACAATGTTAATGTTGTGAAAGATGGCATTCAAAGCGATTGGGTGAAAACTACAACGCTGTTGTTCCCTCCATCCGGTTGCCAAGGGACTTTTAGTGAAGGGCATAAGCGATCAGTTTGCCTCCGATGAATTCATTCGGATTTTAAAAGCATCCAGAATGAAACATCGCGATAAATTGAAGTCAAAGTAATAAGGATGTATGAAAATTCCACATTTAAGGTACAAAAAGTAACAATGTTGTTATTGAAGTTGACAAAGAGGACGCATAGTTGGTTTGTTAACGGCGCGAACAAGTGGTATGTTAAATTGATCGCGTGTCGTTTGTTCCAGAGATTAGTGGTTTGAGATGTTTCAATGTGGAGAATTCGGGCACATGAGCATGAATTGTAAAAATTGCGATGCATTGCTGTAGGTGCAGTGGAAGTCGACAAGACATCGAATGACGTCAAACTGTTTTGAATGACTATCAATTGTATAAAAATGAATAAAAGACGTAAAAGGAACTTGGACGTCAACCACGGAGCATTCAGTTACGAATGTGATCTTTAAGAATTTGTATCAAAGAAAAGAGGCAGCCTACATTTTAAATGAATAGCAACCAAATTTCAGTAGTAATGTGAATCAGTTCGATATCTTGGATTTAAATATAGCTTGTTTATCTACAAACTACGTTGATTTACGGTCAGATTGTAGTAAGAAAAACGTCCATATCTAGTATTTGTTTTATCAGAACGCCTATTGTTGACATAGATGCATTTGATCATATAGTATTCCGGTTAGAATGCGCTGCATTGTTTATCACATTCGAGACACAACTTGGCCGGAGTTGCTATTTATGCGTCAAAAGAATCAGTTCATACAGGCTTTCAATTGAAACGAAGTTTGTGAAGGTAATTGGTTCTTGGCATCGCAGTTGATCGTGCATGAAGATGGTAATTACGGTGTATTGTATCACTCTCCCAGAATCAAGTGACCAGGCGTTTTATTGAAATTTTCGGAAAACTGCTTGAGATGTTTGTAGATTGTAGTAAATTAAGATGTTCTTCGCTGTCATGACTTCAATAGTTAATTGGTGTGACAATTTCAAATTTCGAATCATTTTGAAACGATTAGCTGACTTTTTTAATTTAAAAACAAAAGAAATGTTTATACACGTATTTCCAGACATAGTCAAACTTTGATTGATCACGTTTATACTAATTTGATTCTGCTTAGTGTTATTAAAAAATTTCTGATTAAAAGTAACAGACATGAAACGTTGAGTTATTAATATTGATGAAATTAGTAAGAAATAAAAGTGACTTTTGTAAAATTAAAGTGTTTTGGAAAAAGTATTCAAAAATGCCGTTTCAAGTCTTGTCGAAAGAAATGTTGGATTTCATACAAACGACGGTTCGTTAGATCAAAAAGCAGCTGTTCTAACTGATGTTTTAAAAACCTGTACCAATAAATTAGTCGAACTAAATTGTTTTCGTTGAAAAAATTCGAACAGCGCGTACAATTTGGATTGTTTGCGTGTAAACGCAAATGGACAAACTGTACAAAAATGGCGTAGAAATAATAATAATACAAATTGGAATAGGTACAGTCGCGCGTAATAAATACCGCAATGGTTAACAACTCGTGCGAGTATATTCAGAGGAAAATTGATCAGCATCAAAACAACAGCAAAGAGTTATGGAAAATTTGTTGAAATCCTTGTTAAAATCTAGTAATTGTTAAACCGCCGGTCCAGAACTTTTCAATGGCACATTAGAAGAATCAAAGAACAAGTAAATAGCATGTAAATTTAATGAGTATTTTTGGACAGTGTTCATCGATTAATCAATCCATTGAGTAGGTAGAGATGAAACTGACGAAATAAAACAGGCCGATTAAACAATAATTGAATTGAATGTTTACCAATACGTTGTGAAGACCTACGAAGATATTTGCTTTTCTATGGAAAAAAACGCTGGCGTAGATAACGTTAATGCGAGGAGTTAATACAAGATTGCTTTGATGTCATGCGGCCACAATCTGCTGGACCTGATTAATGAAGCGTTGACAAACTGGGCACGTGCCCAAGTTGGAAGGAATCATTGTGATTCCTTATTCAAAAAGTTGCTGGGACGATTAAAGCCGAAAGAGTTTCTTCCCATCAACATGTTGCACACATTAGAGAAAATTTTAGAACTCCCCTGTTTGTAAAAGGCCACGCTGTTAGCATATTTAAATAGTAAATTTGCTAATACCAGAGCAATCGGATATCGGAAGGTCATTCTTGGGAACCGCATTGTTGACCTGGTGTGGCAAAGTGGAAAGAAAACGTAAGCGTAAGATACGATTGTTGCTGTTTTTTGGATCTCAAACGCGCTTTTTGAAAACGATTTCTCGGCCCTGTTGTAAGAACAATCAAGCGCTTTGGATTTTCGGGTTCTGCATATAGATGGTTTTATAGCTATTTAACTGATAGAACCCAACGGGACTGCTTTCAATGATTCTGTTTCGAGCCCCGTGCGTGAACAGCTTTGGCTACCACAGGAGTGTATTAGGCCCTTTTATTCATTATGTATATAAATACATGCGACGAGTTTTACGTTTTTGTGACATAAATCTTTTTTGCAGAGATACCGTGATGATTCATTCGGCTAAAAATCTGATGATGCCCGTTGCACATATGAATGCAGATTACGTTCTCTGGTAAGATGGTTGAAGTACAGAAACAGTTTAAATTGATATAAGTAAACTAAATTTATCGTTGATATCCGGAATCGAACAAATATAGACGTCTCAAATACAAATTGATGATTGAGACAATTGATCGCGTGCGCGAAATTAAATATCTTGCGTGATTATTGATGACAGATTAAAGTTCGACGCCTTCCACATCGGACAATGTTATCAAGAAAATACCAGAAGTTATGGAATTTACTCTGCCGATTTAAAAAAGCGATTTAACGATTGCTAGTAAAATACATTTGTACAAATTAATCATCTCTCCACATCTGGAGTTGTGCGCTTCCATTTTGTTTTTAGCAAATGGAACACAAATATCGAGAATGCAGCGTTTGCAAAATTAAAAATATTGCGTTGGTTTTGAGATGCAACAGATTCACTCTCGTCTTTCTTATTAATGCTCTTCAGTGGTTTATCGGGTGTGAAGCAAAGAATTGTATTCTTGACGATTGGTGTTCATTTTTAAAAGTAATTAACGGTATTGTTGCTCGATATTTTGTGTCGATGCGAATTGAAAGAGGAAGTGAACATTCAGTAGATATAATACTAGAAACGCGACTGAATTTAAGAAACACACAGTTTTTGTCGGTGCTTCACAAACTCTTTGTTTTTTAGAGGAATAAATGTTTTCAATTCGATGCCTATAACACATCAAAGTCTGCAACTCTATCGACAGTTTAAGAGACTATGTATTTCACACGTCAGAAAGCTGCCTTCTTGAAAGCTACATGTTAACTTTTTTTACTTGACTAATATTGTGATCTTGACGAAGGGGTTGACTACGGTATTTTTTGTGATTGACTATATGTAAAAATATGTTTAATAATTATTGGGCACTAATAAACTACGGATGTTCGCCTCGATGTGATGATGGATTTTTATATATTGACGTGTTAATAGTTTATCTTTTTATGTGTTAGTCTACCGGAGGTTTGAGTCCCGCGCGCGGTACACAGGTATAAACGACTGTTGATTACTTATCATTTGAATTGAGAATTTTTGCTGTTGGTGGATGCCATGCATTAGTAGTTAAGTTTTCTGGTTGAATGTCGGAAATTTCTTGAAAATGCAAATGTTTTCCCGAAAGTTTTGACGATCATCGGCGTGGATCAATTCTGATCTCCTG
>NW_018736645.1:0-60312 GCF_002204515.2 Aedes aegypti
ACACCTTATTCAATCCTTTCGCAGAGTTCTGTAAAACAGTCCCTTATCAAAAATTTTATCTCTCTACAACTTTCATAGTTATTTCCACGGACTGATAGGGTACGAATCCTTAAAATCATTAGGAGCTGTCATAGACACAGCACGAGATATTTTAAAAATCGGTTCTTGGTCGATTCCACTTCATAAAAAATATCCTGAAATAATTAACATAAATGCAAATGAGACCAAGGCTATCTTCTTGCCGACATCCACTTCGGATGTTGACTTTCTCCTGGGAAAAGAGGTCGAATTGCTTCCCAATATTCATATTTTGGCTGGAGTTTATTCTAGCAAGAATCACAAAGCTGAAATCTTGATTCATAATTTCAACGACGACACCAAAGAGTTTAGCCTTGGCGATACTCTCAATATAGAGGTAAATAACTTCGAAACAACCTCTCCACAAGTTAAAGAAACCGCTTCAAAACAAAATGTCCAGGCGACCAGATTTTGTACCGATAAAATACGGCACAATAATTTGAACGCTGAAGAGAAATCCAACCTCTTCAGACTCTTGAATAAATTTGAAGATATCTTCTTCAATGAAGATGAAAAGCTGACTTTTACCAATGCGATTCATCACCGTATAAATACTCAGGATGAACTTCCTGTTTATTCTAAACCTAAACCGCTACCCCTTCTGTCATAGGGAAGAGGTTCAGCGACAGTGGAATAGAATGTTAGCTCAAGGAATTATCCAACATTCGGATAGTTCCTACAACTCACCTATTTGGGTCGTGCCAAAGAAGCTTGATGCTTCTGGCAAACAAAAATGGAGATTGGTTATCGATTACCGCAAGCTAAACAAGCAAAAGGTTTGACGATAAATACCAATCCCTAACACACTGACATTTTAGACAAACTTGGGAAATGTCAGTATTTTTTCCACTCTGGATTTGGCCTCCGGGTTTCCACAGATCGAGATTGGATCGGAAGGCATATTGATTAACACTATGCGTACCATTTATATTTTTGATTAATTGGGGTAGGGCAAGATCTGGTTATTTGAGAGGGAACGAGAGCTGGGAGATATAATTTTTGTTGGCTCCCGTGTCAATAAGAAGCCGAAGTGTGCCAAATTTAGGGGTTTTCATCTCCATGAATGGTAAACAATTATTTATCATTCCGTTTGGTTGAGACCCTCTAATATATGAAAATTTAGATTTTCATACTCTGTTTCTTGTTCTGTTTCTCCCTGATCCTGTACATTTTCTGATTCTGGGTATTCTGATTGAGCAACTGTTTCGGATTGTGGATTGTATTGAGGATCATACTGTGATTCGTTTTGGGGAATTTGTGTGTTTTCATGATAATTAACACCATGTCTTGTTTGATTAGACCGCTGTTCCTGTTTGATTTGATTTTGTTGTGGAATGAAATTGTTATTGTTTTGGGAAGCATAACGATTACCGTACTGGTTCATTTGATTCCGTTGTGGGACGGGATGGTTACCATTTTGGGAAGCAAAACGATTACCATATTGTGGACCAAATCGATTACCGATATGAGGATAACCCTGATGGGGTTGTTTTGGAGTGGCTCCTTGCGCATGCTTTTGTGTGTATCCCTGTGACGTTGCTTTATGGAAAGGTTGTTGGAAATGCGGTGGTTTTTGCTGTGGCATCTGTTCATTTCTCTCCTTTTTTCGCTGATAAGCATTAAGTTGCTCTATAGCGTATTGGTGTGCTTCGGTTAACGTGCTGGGGCGTGATGCTCTTGTGAGCGTTGAATACGGGTCAATTAACCCGTCTACAAATGCATTACGAATCATGCATTCGTAATTAGATATTAGCGCCTTCGCACACGGTTGCAAACTTTGATCTAGCGCAATTTTTGACGAGATGTCAGCGAGTAATTCGCTACATTCATTGTGAAATTCATCAATTGTCTTCGATTTTTGACGGAGGTATGAGATTTTGGTAACTAAAGTACCCAAATCTCGTTTATCTCCAAAATTATTTTCAAGCGTTTTTTTTAATGTCCGCCCAGACGGATGGTGTGTGGTTCTGCACCAACACATCATTGGCTTTATCAAGGATTTTATCCCTGATAATGCTATTCCATAAGGGCATAGCATTTGCCTCATCAATAGGTGTCGGGCACAAATTTTTTGCGAAGCATAATTTGCTTTCTACGGAACTTATCCAATGGGAGAGGGTCTTACAGTCGCCACTGTGAGGAACGATCATTTTTATCGCGTCGGGAACTTTGGACGCATCAAAGCGAGTGTTGCTTTGATTGTTTACTGCAGTAAGAGCAGGGACAGCTCTGGTGGGCGTCTCTGCTGACGACGTTTGGAGTGCAGCAATCTGAGCGGCGGCTGCATCCGCTCTCTGGATTTGCAAATCAATGATGGTCTGCATCTGCTCAATCTGAGCTTGCAGTTCTGACACTGAGACATCGTTATTGCTTTGTCTCGTTTCGCGTGGCATTTTTCTAATCGTTTAGTCACGGTTTCTTATTTCAAATTGATTATTTACTGAATTTATCGACTGTGCCTTTTCTTTTGTCAATCACTAAAAACTCACTCTATTTCACTTTTCACCAATTTTAAATTAATTATCCACTAATTATTCGACTGCGCCTTTTTTTAAAAATACAGAATAAGAAATAAAGTTTTGACTCACCTCAAAAATCCTTGGTATTCCGCCAGTGGTTGATGAGATGATAAAACTGTTGGGTAGCGGGGTTCCGGGCTACCGTCCGATGATCCGGTGTACAGGAATTCGTCGCAGGTCCTTGATGTTCCTTCAAAGATGCTTCCTTCGCACGAAGATTTTCTCTCTTGCACTAAGTTAGCGGGCGAATTCACTAGTTACACTTTTTCACACGCGGCACTACCGTATCCTACCGACTCAAGCCAGTTACGTCATTGACCTTCGGAGGAAGTTTTTTAAAAAATATAAAATCGACTGCACGGGTTGACTACTCAACTAATAATGATTTCTGCCTTTATTCCTACCATGTACAGAGGCCTCGCTTAATTGCAATTCCCTAGCTCTTTCCTGACTTATGCTTACTAGTCTGAAATATGAACTGTTTTCCGTTGAACTGCTGTGTAGCTCGGCACCTGTTGGTCGGTTGATCGTCGGGTGTTGGTTGATGGACGTTGGACTTGCTGACTATGGGGTTAAGGTGTTGGGTAATGGTGCTGCTGCGGTTGAGGAATCTGGCAACTGTTGCAATTGTTGTTGGAGTCGTTGGAGTTTGGTTGAAATGTCTGCTAGACTATCACCTTCGAGGTTTTGATGATTGGTTACGTCTGTAACTTATATATATATATATATATATATATATATATATATATATATATATATATATATATATATATATATATATATATATATATATATATATATATATATATATATATATATATATATATATATATATATATATATATACTCTTGGACGTATTACCGGAGGAACACCTGGAGGAATTCCTTAAAGAACTCTTGGTAAAATTCCTGAAGGAACTCCTGAAACCCTGTAGAAATCTCATGGAGGAATTTCTGAATACACTCTTAAAGAAATTCCTGAGTTGGTTGTCTCTGCTGGAAAATACCAAATCGATTCCGAAATTCCTTAGCTTTGGGCGGATCTGTTTGTTGATGTGTACGTTGTATGGGATGGAGACTCTCTTCATGGGTTCGGTGATAGGGGTTAGTGTCGTCAAAGCATTCCTAATTTGCTGTCTTTCCTTTTTGTCGATGATGGCTTTTATCGTCCTTTCCTTGTATCCGTTGATCCTTGCCGTCTCGTAGATATATTCCAGTTCCTTGGTCTTTCCGTCTTCACTGAGGGGTAGAGTCTGCATCCTGTGGATCATGTGGTGAAACGCTGCCATCTTATGCTGGAACGAATGATTGAAATTAAACGAGTAAAACTCGAGAGCCAAATTAAAGCATCCAAATGTGTATTTTTAGCAGAGTATAATGCAACTCACTTGGTGCATCTTTCTGCAGTGAACTTACAGGTCACTCAGTAGGATGTTCCAGATGTACACACGATGAAAGTTAGAATATGACAATGTACAAAATTGCTAATTACTTTACCGGCCACATGCTTGCAGTATCAGAGTCAAGTAGTTACAATAATGTCTGCACCGGCAATGGTCAACAGTGCCATTTACATTTGTATTGCAGTATAAATCAACTCGAATCCTTTCTGGTTGGCTTGGAACACTCTCTCTCGGAATATGCAGGACAACAATCTTAGGTTGATGTATGCAAATATTCTCTACCAAGCATGAATAAACTAATGAACTTGTAGGAGAGTTTAGGAAAAGATTGTCTTCCTCAAAGCAAGAGGATACATGAAGTAATTAACTTTTGTTTATAATTTGCTATATAAATGCACATACAATTATTGAAGTACCTCCTTAGCTAATCCAACTCTTGTGTATTGTTTGCAAATGGATCGAAAATCAGAGAACGTACGTAACACAAATATGTATTTTGCCACCCACCCGGTCCGTGAAAATGACGACATGTGTAACTGAATGCAGGAGTTTCCATATTCTAGTGCATGGCAATCAATTTGATTCTTTCTGTCTGTAGCTTTTGAATAAATTATCCCATCAAATCGTTATGTTGTTAGCAACCTCGTCAACATCGCTATGCCGTTTTTGTGCAACACTAGCAGTCGATTTTTGTAGCTTCCTGTACCTGTAAATCTTGCATAAAACACTAAATACAATATGACGTGACAGGAAGCAATGTGAGAAAGCAACTCCCTCCACCAAAAACAATCGCTGCCAACAAAATATAGACCGACGGCTCATCGGGATGGTGGTGAAATGCCTGTCGAACCAACACGACGTTCGAAGAAACTGTCGATCATCGATTCCACCTTTGAAGGGTAAGTGAGTTATTGCCGGGCTGCTTCAAATCACTCAACTTTTTCCCACTTCAGAGACAAATGATCCTATTTGATGGCAATTAATCGACCCGATATGATTCGTTCTCCCATTAGCATCGCTAAATAATTGCTTAATGAAGTCATCCGGCATATTAATGGCCTCATCAACAGCTGTTCATAGTTGAACTTCTATGAGCCAAGATTTTAGGCATTAGTAACGACAATTCACAAATGAGGTTAAATGTTCCCAAAACAATAACCTTTGGTATTTGATGGAGGTCTTTCAACCTTTTTGAATGGGCCTTATTTTCTGAGTATAGAAACAAATGGGTTAAATGTGTAACATCTCACAAAAAGTTGGTTTTTCGTTGTGCCTAACGGTCAGATGAACTTATTTTGGTCAAAATCATATTCGCTTCTTGTTGTTCACTATGAAAAAGGATATGAATGTAAAACAAATCAATAGCATTTTGTTCACAAAACTACATTCAAGTATTCAACTTTTTAAAAAGTGAAATCATCGAAAATCGCCTAGAAATTTTAATAGCGTTTAGAGAAAATGTACCAGGTATGGCTATAGTGGATCCCTATTTGGACATATAAGGATATTCGAAAACTTCCACCTTTTGAATATATTTGAATGTTCTAACATCAAGACATATTTGATAACAAACTAATTAAACACACAAAATGTTCAAACAAATTAAAATTGTTAAGTTACCCCGTATGACGAAATAAGAAACCGTTATGTCCATAACTGGTACACCCATCCTACTTGAATTTTGTCGTTTTTTTTTAAACTCTGCCATTCGAATCTGCGGTTTTCCAGTGACAGTTGATGATAGGTTTCCCTTGACTTTAGGGAGCTCGAAATCTAAACCAGCTTTCCAACTCAACGAAGTAAACGCACTTACGGATGATTTCGGTTCATGGACAAAAGGTCGAATGACATTACGTCGAAAGGATAAAAAGTCGTAAGGTAAAAGGTCGTAAGGACAAAAGGTCAACAATGTTTTGCTTGTTCGATTGGATTTCGTTCTTTGAAAAAAGATTTTGATTGTGCTGATTTTTGTCATTTCCCAATATGACAATTCCCCAATTGACTCTTTTCCTCGTATGACCCTTTCCTGATGCGTGTCCCCAGAAGTGATGCAGTTAAAACAGGTGGAAGAAATATCTTGAGTGACAGGGTGGTGAACTATAATGAATGATAAACAATCAAAATAAGGGTATTTTGGTAATTAAAGACTAAAAACAAATTTCCAAACATGCCCCGAGGATAGTGGATGTCGAAAGAACCACCAATCAAATCAAGAAGGGTGCATATCAAATGTCCAGTTCATCCACCACCCTAAAATGTGAGAAGTTATGACAACTATGAGTACCAAATGTTTTCGAAGGCCTTTTGACGTTTTGTCTTTTGACCTTCTGCCCTATAATTTTTTGTCTTTTGAACTTATGTCACAGATTCGCTAAAATCATAACTGAATGTTTGATCCGTTAAATCTGTTGCATGCTCCTTCGTGGGCGAGCGATGGAATCCGGACCAATTATGTCCGGTTCGCGTTGTACGGGGGAAAAAAAATAAAGCATGCGAGTGAAGCGTTGAATCTGTTGAATGTTTTATTATCGGTATCGCTCGTCCGTGTGTACCGTTTTGTCTCAAATTCCGAACAGACTCATATTCCGAACACTCGGTTTTTTATGGCGATTTGGTTGAAATGTTTCGCTGAAATATGTCATCATATTACAAGGAAATGGCAGCCAATTCCAATTCAATTTTAACGTCTCCAATATCATTTGTACCACGGGAGTAGTGATGATTCTCTAGTTTGAGACCAGTAGAACAAGCTTAGATAAATTTATTTGCATAAATATTCATTTGAATGCGATTTATTCGTGCTGTTCGGAGTTTGAATCAAGGTGTTCGGAATATGAGACAGAATAAACACAGTGTACGGCATTTGAATCAAAATGTTTTTCCATACTTTTACGTTTAAACAATAAAAAAACTAATTTAATCAACATTTTTATTGGTACACTCAACAGCTAACAGTTAGACTTTGCGAAGAAATTAAAATTTACACAAATATCAGCTAATTTATGCCAATCAGATGCATTTGAAGTCACTGTTGGCCTTAAGTGTTCGGAATATGAGTCAAAACGGTATGCTCACGTATTCATTTCAAATTACATATTTATCGTTTACCAAAAACGAATCCTTTCCCATGTACAAACTCCCAGAGTTTTCTTGTGGAAGTGCAGAGGACTCCTCGACTTCTTTAAAGCTAGTAACACGTCAACATTTCCCTCCCATCCCCTAATTGATCTACATTCGAACGCAGCCGGCGCCCTTATTGTTTGTTATAATGATGAGATCACCAGTTCTTATACATTGAAGTTGCTACTGCTCAGATTCGCTTAAATCACGACTTATTGTGTAACTATAAGATATAAATAAAATAATAATTCTATCATTGCCATAATGTTCTTTGAAAGTGGGCCAGAAAGCCTATAGCAATCACATACCAGAATGAGCTATACTGCCCATAAAAGCATAACTGTCCCATATGAAAAAAGTAGGCATTGAGAAAAAAGCACTTAAAGTTTGAAGGTTTGTCTTCTCATACATTTTCCATAATTATCTAGTACATTCCTGCATGCCATATTAAATTAGCACCACCACACAGATAACTTATTTTGCTTCTATTGATCAGCAAAAATTGCAAAATTGTACACAACTCATGTTTTGCAGTTGCCCAAATATTTGGGTTTGAAGTTCATATAGAGGCTGTTATACCTTTATTTTTCAATTTGAGACTGCACTAACTTCATATTATTCCACAACATTTTTAAACAAAGTGTGTTTATTTTATATGTGTTTGAACCAATTTGAATTGTGACACCCTAACGAATCACATAACATACGTTCCACAAAAAAAAAAGTTAGATTCAACCCGCTCTCAGTATCAGTCGTTCTCTCATCAACCCGAACAGATCAGATATAGGCACACGCGATGGTCTAATCCACCGGTGTACTAAATTCACTCGGTCTGAGAATTGTGACACTTGAGCGGGGCACGCTCCCGTATGATCCCCACGTGATCTGGACCCGCTCTAGTGTCAAAATTCTTCGACCGAGTCAGTTTAGTACACCAGTGGATAAGACCATAGAATGTAAGTCATCACCCGGATAGTTATCTCCCAATCGACCGTGTGCGTAGACCTGTATCGTTCTCTTGCGACCGCGTTTGAAGAACCAATAAATTGAATTCGGTTATACAGTGCCGGTTTGTCCTTTCCAATAAAGTGTCGTTTAACTTCTCAAATTCAGTGTCGCGTTTAGTTCAAGTTCCGAAATCCGGATACAGTTTGTTTTCCGTCGAAACATTTTTGGTCCTTCGAACCGGATTTCGGGGACTTAGTGCGTGAAAGTGACCGAAAACCAGTGAACAATAGATGGTTGAACTATGGACACTACGGACTGAACTTTGACCTGCTGAAGAGGGTCCAGTGTGTGTGAAAACGAGGTTCAGTGACCAGCATGCGAAGAGCAGTGAACCCAAGCGTTCCAGTTTCAGTGTGACGACGACATCAGTTTGCAGATTGGAATACAACAGTGTCATCCAGCAGATAGGCAATTGTTCCAGTTTTGCCTATACAAGGTCCGCATTGCGTTGGGCTGTTGGAGCACGTTCATCGTTCATCTTTCTCCATTGGCTGTGCGATCGAGATACCTACTGCGGACGGCAACAATAGATCCAGACTGCTAACCGGGGAAGTATTATTTGCATGATCTGTGTGGGTTTGTGGTGGCTTGCATGATATGCTACCGAATACCATGTGGTAATTGAGTGGCAATAAAATTGATTAAATTATATGCGACATTGATTCTTTTGGGATTGAGCCCCTGCATTTAATGCAAATATCCCCCGGGTGGAACGATTGGTCTTGGAATTGATGGCATTTTTCTTCAGTTGGTTGTTGTCTGCTTTGGTTTGTTCGCACGCTGCTGTCAAGAATTATCGTCGTCTGTCTGCTATTTCGCGAGATCGCGCGGGACGTCGAGTCGATTGTGGGTGTTTCAGTAAAATCAGTGCACAGTGGAAGTGGTAAATTATCAGTGGCAGTGGAGTGTTTAATCATTACATTATTCAGTGCAGTGGTGAACCATCAGTAATCAGTGATCATGACTAACGATCTTCGTGAGTTAGAGAAGCAGGACCGGAACGTTCGGAAGACGTTGGAAGGGATGCAGTATTTCGTCGATCATTACAATCCTGACCAAGTTGACCAAGTGGCGATCCGACTGCAGAGATTAGAGGAGATTTTTCAAGAATTCCATGCTGTCCGTCGGAAGATCGAGTTGCTGACTGATGATGTGTTCTCCGATGACGAAGAAGACCCCGAAAAGAAGGAGTCCAAGGAGCAACGTAAGACTCGCATTGCTAGTATGATGCAGAAGCGGGAAGACGAAAATGTGAAAATCGTTTTGAGGTTCGAGAACGCCTACTATAAGATTAAGGCGGCGCTCACTCGATTGCTACCCAATCCGACTTCCGTTGCCGCAGTTCCTGTTGGTCAACCCTTGCAGCAAGTTGCACCAGCGCTTTCAAGAGTCAAGCTACCTGAAATCCGATTGCCAACCTTCAGTGGACACCTGAGAGAATGGGTTACCTTCCGTGATACGTTCCGTAGTCTGATACACAACAACGCACAGTTGTCAGCTATGGACAAGTTTACTTATTTGCGATCGTCATTAACCGGAGAGGCCCTCCAAGAAATAAACTCTGTGGAGTTGACCGAAGCAAACTACGACGTGGCCTGGGTAACATTAGAGCGGAGGTATGAGAACAGGAAATTAATCGTGAAGGCCCATTTGGATTCTCTATTTTCCGTTGAAGTGATGAAGAAGGAGAGCTACGAGTCGCTGAGCAAACTCATCGGCGATTTCGAAAAGAATCTGTTGATGCTGGATAAGATAGGAGAGAATACGGCAAATTGGAGCACCATACTGGTGTACATGATCTGTTCACGGTTAGATTCAGCCACCCTCAGACAATGGGAGGCTCACCATAAGTCGAATGCAGTTCCTACGTATGCGAACCTCATCCAGTTCCTTCGTGAGCATTGTTCTGTACTTCAGTCAGTTGCACCGAGCAAAATAATTCCTGTCCAGGAGAAACGGCTTAAAGTAAGTGTGAGTAACTCTGCAGTTCAGTCGTGGAATAAGTGCATCTTCTGTGGAGAATCTTTTCACACTGCATTTCGTTGTTTTAAGTTCCTGAAGATGAAGGTTTCCGAACGGATAGATTTGGCTCGATGGAATAAATTATGCCTAAACTGTTTCTCCTCTGGGCATCAAACGAAATCGTGCACCAAGGGCTGCTGCCATCACTGCCAGCAAAAACACCATTCCCTGTTGCACATTGAATCCAACCAACAGTCAACCCCACCTGTCAAATCCTCCGTCCCGCCGCAGAAGAAACCTCCATCGCCAAACCAGCAGCAACACCAGACACAATCACACAATAGCCAACCTACACAAAACCAGACCATTACACCCTCCACAAGTGCTCTCCCTGTCACACTCTCGCCCAAAACTCAACCACTATCCACCACAAATCAGACATGCACAAGCCAGAACTCAGTTTCTCTATCAGTCAGTAACCGTATTGGAGATGTCCTTCTCTCCACCGCTGTGGTCTGTATTAAAGACCAGTACGGAGCGACACGACTAGCCAGAGCCCTGCTAGATTCGTGCTCGCAATTCTGCTTTATGAGCACCAATTTCAGTCAGAAGCTGAAGTTTCGTGGCTTCCCCGATAACTTATCTGTTCAAGGAATCGGTGGTTCGAATTCGGTATCCCGTAAACGAGTAAATGCTCGTGTCCTTCCCCGGTTCAGCGATATTTCGTCCTATGACGAGGACATGTCGTTCTACGTTCTACCGGAGTTAACCGCTATACTGCCGGTCCAAAGAGTTAGCATCGGTCAATGGAAACCACCTTTCAACATGACGTTGGCCGATCCACACTTCTACGAGCCTGGGCAGATCGACATCATCATTGGTGCCGAATATTTCTATGATTTTCTTACCGATGGACGAAGCAAAATCTGTGATGAGGGACCAACACTTCAAAACACTGTCTTCGGTTGGATCGTCTCAGGGCGTGTTCCAACTCAACCTGCGGGTCCGTCGCAAGCAGTTTCGTTTTCGTGTACGCTATCAGATATTCACGATCAGTTAGCACGTTTCTGGGATCTAGAATTCTGTAAATCATCCAGCATCCAGTCGGTAGAAGAATCAACCTGTGAAACCATCTACGACGAGACAACAACTCGGGACAGCAATGGCAGATTCGTAGTGTCGTTGCCTAAAAAGGAATTCGTCATGCAGCAGCTTGGAGAATGTGAAACAATTGCCACTAAACGTTTCTTAGCCTTGGAACGACGACTAGAAGCCCACCCCGAGTTGAAGGCTCAATACCACCAGTTCATCCACGAATATGAGCAGCTTGGCCATATGAAGCAAGTTGACTCCAATGATCCAGATTTTGCCATCTACTACCTTCCGCACCACGCAGTACTAAAGCCAGACAGTACCACCACAAAACTCCGTGTTGTGTTCGACGCGTCCTGTAAAACCTCAACGGGTGTCTCGTTAAACGATGCTCTGATGGTTGAACCAGTCGTGCAGGATGACCTCCTGGCGATTCAACTGCGATTTCGTCTCCACCGAATAGCCATCGTTGCAGACGTAGAAAAAATGTATCGGATGATTCTGGTTTATCCGTCAGATCAACGACTCCAATGCATTCTATGGAGGAATTCTCCAAACGAACCCATTCGCACCTACCAGTTGTCAACAGTTACGTACGGCACAGCTTGTGCACCGTACTTGGCCACCAAGTGTCTGCAAAGACTGGCTGAGCTGGAGTCCGAGAAGTATCCCGAGGCAGCGAAGGTATTGAAAGAAGACTTTTATGTCGACGATATGCTAACCGGAGCTGATAACGTTGAAGCCGCTACTCAGTTGACGAACGAAATGATCGAGCTTACCTCTTCCGGTGGGTTCAATTTACGAAAATGGAATTCCAACTCCAGTGAGCTTCTTGATCAGTTACCATCGAATCTCGTCGACAGTCGGCCGGCCTTAGAGCTCGATTCAGCAAATACTCCTGTGAAGACACTGGGATTGCTCTGGGATACCACTTCAGACTGTTTTCTCTTCCGTTCACCTGTATGGGAATCAGATGCGATCATCACCAAGCGGATTGTGCTTGCAGACACAGCTCGTTTGTTCGATCCTCTAGGCCTGGTGGGACCAGTTGTCGTGGTAGCAAAAATGTTCGTGCAAGAGCTGTGGAAGCAAAAATGCGACTGGGATGAACCGTTGCCCGAAGCGTTCCAGAGTTCCTGGATTGAATATAGGAGAAATCTTTCCGCCCTTTCGTCGTTTGCGATTCCTCGGTGGGTGGCGTTCAGTACGGATCTAGCTTCCGTTCAAGTTCATGGCTTCTGTGATGCTTCAAATGAAGCGTATGGAGCGTGCCTCTACCTCCGCAGCACCACTTTCAGCGGTTCAGTGGAAGTGCGTCTCATCACAGCCAAATCCAAAGTCGCACCACTAGAAGATCTGAAGCGGAAGAAAAGGGTTCAGACCACTCCCCGGTTGGAATTGTCTGGCGCATTGCTACTCAGTCATCTTTATGAAAAGTTCGTTGCCAGCACTGCAATTCAGCACACAGCCTATTTCTGGACCGATTCCACGATCGTTATGTACTGGCTTTCATCACTGCCATCACGGTGGTAGATATTCGTTGCAAATCGTGTATCGGAGATCCAGCACGCCACAAAAGGATGTCCTTGGAACCACGTAGCCGGAGAAGAAAATCCTGCCGATATTATCTCGCGAGGAATGACACCGGCACAGCTGAAGTACGAAAAGTTATGGTTCGAGGGACCGTTGTGGCTTAGTCAAAATTCAAGCTTTTGGCCATCGAAAGCGCCAGAAGTTGAAATCGATCCTGCAGTCTTGGAGGAGAAAAAGGTCGTTGCGCTTCCAGCGACAGCTCAATCAGTCAGTGAAATATTCAGTCTCCGTTCATCGTTGTTCAGTTTGGTCAGATTAGTTGCTGGAATTCGCCGATTTGTGCATAACGCACAGCACAGAAATGACCGTCGAACAGGGTTCCTATCGTACCCCGAACACGAGCAAGCATTAGAAGTCCTGGTACGATTAGCGCAACGTGAAGCTTTCCCTGCCGAAGTAGCTGCTTTGAACAAAAATAATTCTGTCAGCCCGTCATCTTCGATAAGCAGATTGAATCCAGTTCTCATCAATGGTATCATGTGTGTAGGTGGTCGATTAGCAAAGGCGCCAGTGTCAGTCAGTCGGAAACATCCGATGATTTTGAGCCACCATCATCCGATGGCAAGATTGGTCATACACTACTACCATTGCAAACATTTCCATTCTGGACTGCAGTTGCTTGTATCCACCGTACGCGAGCGGTTTTGGATTACTCGCATCAGAAGTCTGTCCAATTCCGTCATGCACCAATGCGTTCAATGCTTTCGAAGCCGGCCAAAGGTCTTAGATCAACTAATGGCCGACCTTCCCTCGGAACGAGTTATTTCTGCACCTCCATTCCTAAGAGTAGGAGTGGATTATTGTGGACCGTTCCTGATAAAGTATCCCGTTCGTCGTGCTACTGCCACAAAACATTTCATCGCCATTTTTGTCTGCCTGGTCACGAAGGCCGTTCATTTTGAGCTGGCTAGCGATTTAACTAGCGAAGCGTTCCTTGCTGCCTTCAAAAGATTCGTGGCTCGCAGAGGAAAACCATTTCTCGTCATGTGCGACAACGCCACAAATTTCGTGGGAGCCAAGCGTAAACTGGATGAGTTACGACAGCTGTTCATCGAACAAACGTTCCAGGATTCAGTCGTCCGAGGAACGATCGAGGATGGCGTAGAGTTTCGCTTCATTCCGGCAAGATCTCCCAACTTCGGTGGCCTGTGGGAGGCCGCAGTGAAGTCCTTCAAGGGTCATTTCAAGCGTACCATCGAGTGCTCCAGTACGACGAGATGATCACAGTGTTGCCACAAATCGAAGCGATTCTCAACTCGCGACCACTTACGCCAGTTAGCAACGATCCTGCAGACTTCGAAGCGTTAACCCCAGGTCACTTCTTGGTTCAGCGACCATTAACAGCCGTTCCCGAGCCGTCGTTGGCAGACCTCCAGCGAAATCGACTTTCAATGTGGCAACAAGCGCAAGACTACGTTCAGCAGATTTGGACCAAATGGTCCACTCAGTATCTGTCCGATCTCCATAACCGGACTAAATGGACCCGTAAAAGGGACAATATCTCTGTTGGGACTCTCGTCCTACTCAAAGAAGACAAGCTTCCACCTTTAAAATGGAAACTTGGTCGTGTCATTCAGATCCACGCTGGGTCAGATGGTAACATACGCGTTGTTACTGTCAGAGCTCAAGATGGCGAATATCAAAGGGCAATTTCCAAGATCTGTGTCCTTCCGATACGCGACAATTTAGATTCTGCTGAGCAGATTTAATCTACACTCTTTTCGACGACTCTGTACTGCAATTTCGAACCACTGCCAACGCTTTCCAAGTACCAGTATTCCGGAAAACCACTTGAGGTCTAACCATTCAGTTTGTTCATCAGTCATCAGTTGGTCCATGAGTGATCAGCTACTTCTGTATCGTTTTGCATGTGTGAAGTCCACGGTGGCGTCCTGTTCGTCATTATGAAATGTTCCCGATTATGTCGCAAATTTCCATTTGCCAAGGTAGGAAGAGGCGTTGAAAAGATGCGTTCATGGTGAAGGAGAATCCATGGCACCTCCAGATCCGTCGTCGACAGCCAGCATTAGTTCGTCAACGTAGAATTCATCGTCATTGTCCATCCTACTGAAGCTCCACCAATGTTTTCGTCGTGCGACCGGGACATCGTCGGTGCTTTGGCACCAGCGGAGGCCAGGAGGCCTCCGCTCCAGATTCCGTTCGATTGCCTGTGGCCGTGGACTCCACCATCCCTCATCTACCATTAACATGGATTCCATCATCCGTTATCTTCATCACCTGGACATCGTCAGCGTATCGACGCTCGATCATGGATCCGGGACATCGTTGGTGCTTCGGCGCCCGCGGAGGCTAGGAGGCCTCCGCTCCAGGAAAGTCTATTTATGTTTGGGTTATATAGATGAAAAAGCACCCTCTCATCTTTCAGGATAGCTTTCCCATCATCGAGCCATGGCATTTGGCCATGGAACTACCATCGATCCGTCTGTGGGACAACCGTCCAGCGATTCCTTTCATCTGAAGCTACCACAACCGTGGTGATCAGTCGTGTCCAGCCCTCAAGTGCCAAATTCGTACAACCGTTCATCAGTTGGAACTTGGAAGCAGCAGTAGTCATCAAGTCAGTATTCGTCAGCAGTCGTCGAGTATCCGTAGCAGAATTTTCGTTCAACATCAGTATAGTTAGCGAACAGAAGCAACTAGTAGTCAGCATCGTCATCAGATTATTTCATTATTGAGCAAACCAGTTAAGAATTAAGATTAGGCTTAGATTTGTTGAAATTTGATTAAGATGTAAGGTCAGATTTGTTGAAATCGGTGAGATTCCAAGGTGGGCGGTATGTTTGAACCAATTTGAATTGTGACACCCTAACGAATCACATAACATACGTTCCACAAAAAAAAGTTAGATTCAACCCGCTCTCAGTATCAGTCGTTCTCTCATCAACCCGAACAGATCAGATATAGGCACACGCGATAGAATGTAAGTCATCACCCGGACAGTTATCTCCCAATCGACCGTGTGCGTAGACCTGTATCGTTCTCTTGCGACCGCGTTTGAAGAACCAATAAATTGAATTCGGTTATACAGTGCCGGTTTGTCCTTTCCAATAAAGTGTCGTTTAACTTCTCAAATTCAGTGTCGCGTTCAGTTCAAGTTCCGAAATCCGGATACAGTTCGTTTTCCGTCGAAACAATATGCATAGTAGGGTGGTTCACAAAATCGTTTTAGCTCCACACCACTAATTCGATTTAAGATCATATTCTGAGTGTCCTTCCAAAACACAAGCCACAAAGCCCTTCAAAGTTTATATGGGAATTACTATGGGAAAAGCAAACATAGCGTAAAAGCGGTCATAGTGTTTGCCCATGTGCTCAAGTCGGGTAAAAAAGCGCTATTTTTTGGGACAGGACAAGTTACCTTTATTTATTTGCAATGACAATAATTTTAATTTGCATAAATCATTAAGATCTGATATTCAACATTATAACAGATATCTAATCACTTTACCGTTCTCCAGTACATTTTTTTCCACAACGTTTTATGGATTCGCTGTGATGAGGCGAATGGTTGTTTCGCACTCCACACTCACGGTTCCGATGATAAAAATGTGGAAAGCAATAAATAGTAACTCCATTTCTCCAAAATAATTCTGCAGCTAATGTTAGAAAATTACTTTGCAAAACTAAACAATTGATTCAAAACAACACTTTCAACTTTGTGCCGTTGACGTTTCACATTCCCCCGACGAGATTGTACGATTGAGTTATCGTTCTTGTAATTTTCTGTTACTTGTAATTTAAAATCAAGTCAGATGATCGAATGTTGAAATCATTGGTTGACGTTCGTGTTAACATCATGGATGATTCAAAAGTAAATCATATTTTGATCTATGGCACAATGTATTACGTCAACTGTAAAGATTGTGTCAGCTATAAAAATGATATTTTATAAGTGTGTAGCTCAATAACTTATTGCTCTCTTGAAAACATTTTACATATTTTTTAAGCACCCAGTATAAAAATCTTTAAGTTTGTTAGATTTCAGGTGTTATTCATTCATATTTATGGTATTGATTTTCAGTACATATTTTGTCTCTTCCAACCTTCCATCCTTATCAAGAACATACCATCGCATAGGTTTTCTGTACAAATTTTGAGTAGTTTTAGATAATGTTGTACAAATTGTGTTTAGAGCATTAATTTTACCTTTTTTAGGAATTACAATTAATAAGAAAACCTAGAAAATACGTGAATTACCTTATAGTATGTTATAATTCAATACAGGTGTAGATAATACCAATAAAATTAGCCAATTTAGCTGATACTTAGTTCATCAATCATATGCAAGTTTTGTTATTTTCTCTTTATAAGCTTCTCAATAACAAACATGAACATCTCGTTCAGCTTTGACGTTATCTAGGTAATCTAGAGCCTTTCGCTTGTACATTGCAACAGCAATATTGGAAAAATGTGTAAGGACCATTCACATTTAAGTATACTGCTCATAACCGCATATTTGTCACATTGGATAAAAGTAGGCATTGAGGAAATGGAGTACCAAGTGTGTGTTTTCGGTCAGTATGCGAAGAAACTAAAATTTGTAAATTTTACCTAGAACTTGTAGCCGGCCAGAGAGGCCGAGCAGCCGATCTACTAGGGCGTTCGAAATATTGATTAACAAATGGCTTACGCGCCACCTCCTAAGAGGACCACTTGTCGTTTAATTGCCCGGCAAAATTCAAACCCCAGGGCGAGTTCAATTTTCCTCAACTACCCGAACGTTCTAGTAGATGCTCAAAGTTCTTCAAGTAATCAGAACGCTACTCGTAACCAACGCAAAGGTAATCAAGAACCCGACTTCATACCGAACGATGACACAAGGGCGACTAGTTCTCATCACAGGCCAAACTATCTCGAAAACATCAATCTACACGTTTCACAAGCAACAACGAGGGACTGAGATTCCCAAGCAGTCCACACTTGGAGTACAACACTACTAGACCTTACAACAAAACGACCGAAACGTGAGAAGACTCTTCAGACCAGTGTAACAACCAACCGGGGAACTAATTGAGACCACATTCAACTACATGAAAACTAACAACAAATTCTTGAATTTTAAACATACATATATTGCCATCACATTTTACTCGGGTACCCTACTTCCTTTCCTGTTTCACCAAGCTTTCTTCTCTTCTCTCCTGAACTCAACTGTGCGGATTTCTATTCTACCTACTTTTCCTTCATGCTATCAATCTTTTCACTCTCTAAAGCTCTGCATGCATGCAAACAATTATCAGGCTTCTACTCACTTTATCTTCTGCTTTACCGACGTCCCCCTGTCTGCTGCGTCGCGTCGCCGGTGCTGATTCACCCAAGTGAACACGATGAATATCTCACTCGCTTTGCTGCTGAATTGGCAAATCCGCCGTAGGCGCGTAATGAGCTTTGGCGGGAAATTAGCTCTTTCCGGAGTGCTTGGTTGACGGAGCAACTCCCTTCCAACTCCGGCCGGTAGTTGGGACCTTTAATGCTGGCGCGTGGGGTCAGCAGTGTGGTAGAATGACGTGGAAGGCTGGTCGATAGGCGCGGGGTGTGGAGCGTGAGGTAAAACGGACGAACAAAAGCTGACAATAAAAGCCGTCGAACGGCTATTCGGCTCGGTTAGCTACATATTATAAATCGATAGCACTGAATTTTACCTTTTATCGAATTCTCCAGATCACGCACAGTACCGCACTGGCTAATTACTAATTAGCTAAATTAGCACTATACCTATCGGAAAGGAAGAAACTAACACTTATTACACTGACTTGGGACACTTCTCACGTTTTACAAACCTTAGAACACACACCGCGAAACTAAAAGAAAGACTTCACGCTGCTGCCTCTTCCACGGGTCAGATTAAAGTGGACGGGATAGACTTTGGTAGATCCTCAGATAGGTCGCAAGATGGGTTTTGGTCTTCGTTCCGGAAATCATGGACCGATCTTATCAAAGACGAGTCCCGATTACCTTATGAGCCGATCAGTTGTTTTGTCCTTTTCCCTTCCAAACTTTTCGCATCTAGCTAGCCCGTTCAAATCATTTTTCGATTATGTAATTTCTTATTCTTACAACGACAAGTGCTCCAGTTGGGAGATAAATCTCAAACCAACGGATCCGAACGCATGTTTCGTGAGATGAGTAATTTGCGCACCAAGTGAGTGAACCGACCTTAAAATGAGTGAACTTTTATGCAGGATTTACTTACAAGCTATATGGATTCATTTTTGTATGCAAGATTATCAACTTATTGGATTGTTCTTTTTCAACAGTGACTGAATCATATTACTATTCGTTATTATATTATGCAATAATACTAATTAATTTAATTAATTTCGGAATACCGCTACAAACTCAACAATACATATACGAGGCTGAAATATTGTGCAGCTTATATCGCATATTGGGTGAATAGTAAGAAAATAAATCTGATAGAAATACCATTACTACTACATTATGAGGCTATGTGTTACCTCAATGTGAATGTAATCACACATTTAGCAGTGTGGCAAAATAACTTGGTATATTTTCCGAATTTTCTGGGAGAATCTCACAGATTTCAGTGAGTTTGAAAGTGTTCAGTGGATCGAAAGTCTTTATGATTTGATGGCTTTTCACGGTATTAATTCAAAATGGTCAAACATGATTAATGTGACAAATACGCAGTTAAATATGAACAGTATAGATTCATGAGAAAAAGGGCGTAAAATAAAAGTAGCACTTTTTGAAATTAAATTGAACATATGATGACATATGATGACTGGCGACCAAAGTTTCTTGTCAATTTTGTAGCAATAGAGTAAGGTGGGGCAAAAGTTCGACCTTAGTGGTATAATCAAAGTTTCCAGGAAAACAACAGCAGTTAAAACAAAACAAATACCATACAGTCAACCTTTAACATATTGGCTATAATTTTGCTGAACAAACTTGTGTCAAAATATTATCCCATTTTTAGTTATAACAGTTTCAAAATTGATTGCCTTAATCGAACTTTTGCCCCACCGGTGGGGTAAGAGTTCGAATCTAGTGTGGGGCAAAAGTTCGCTGGATAAAACACAAAATATCGATCCTTTAATGACAGGCATACTTTACACCAGCCGTAAACATAAGTTTGCCGAAAAATACACACTTAATTTTCATCAAAAAATTGCCCAAAACCGGGTTAATTGTAATACACTCAAAAATAGGAGTTTTTCGCAAAACTAAGTGGAAATGTAAAATTTTGGTGACATTTTTCGCACGATCAGACAAATTTAATTAAATTTGAAGATAATATGTGGATTTTAGGCAATTTGCAAATTTTTCCGTGATTTTATACATGGGTCGAACTTGCCCCGCTGATTTGAACTTTTGCCCCACTATGGGCCAAAAATTGTTTTCAAGCATTTATGCAAAAACTAATACACCCCAAAGCAACCTTATGATAGGCCTAGAAACGCCCTTACATAAAATATTGAAAAAGATTTTATCTTCAATTGGTTCCATGCAACGAAAGTTTGACCAAAAATTACAATATTCACGTCGAAAAACAACAAATAGCCATAACTTTTCCAAATCTCAATCGATTTTTGTGATATTTTTAGTAAAAGTCTCTTACTTGAATAGAATTCGTACCACCATGACATTTATAAGTTTTATTTTGAATTGAGCTAGAAATCTTAAAAAGAAACTCTTACCCCACTCGAACTTTTGCCCCACTTTACTCTATGCTGCTTCGATTTTCTGCTCGGAAAGTTTATTTAAAACATCGAACTGATTGCTTACTTAAATACAATTTTCAACATTAACGCTATGTTAATAATTGTTGGGACAAAAAAATAAAGCTGCCGGTAGAGGGGTTGAGTTTGTTCAGATCAAGAAACGTCCATTATGTCAACATTTTGTTGTTTTAAGGCTGGTTTGCTACTGACAAGAAAAGGAATCGCCTATCTCGATGCGTGGAAAATTTCTCCCAAGATATGGTCAAGAAAATCACTTTTTTCTGATCGCAGTACGCAGTTGAGAAGAAATGTCACTTCAAAGGGGGCTCTCTGTAGGAAATTTCTTGACCCTTTCAGTCAAGGAATTTCTTTACTTTTCTTGTGTCAAACAGCATACTTAGCTTTAGATTTTAATGATACTGATTACACAGTGAAGTTGCTTCGATTGGATTATTATCTTAAATTCGATCAGATCATTTGGAATGATTCCATGAAAAAAATCAACGCCTGCTCCCATCTCACTACCCTATAATTCGGCATGGCAGATGCTTTAACGCTCCATGTAGTACAGTTTCCCATATTATTATTTTTTCCGAGATTTGCATCGTGTGACCAAAAACAAACATTGCTCTTGTGTTATAGCCCACTTTCGCTTCGCCTAACAGCTTGTGCATGCATTCGACGACAAAAGGATAACCGAGCTTCTCTGGATGGAAATAATTATTGTGCCTGAAGCTGTTGTTGAGTGATTTCAATAGGTTGGTTTTAAGGTGCAAAAGGAAGATGAATATGCGGTGCAATTCTCGGCGCTTGGTTCTTGTGATGGTGCAAGGGAAATTAGCGCCTACGGACTTACTCGAGCCGGAGCACTCTTCTAGCAGCATGTTGGCGGTAGAGTAGATATGCTGAACGAAACAATTGCTGTCCTTGCATGAAACACTTAGCATACACTTTTATATTCATCTACCTCACTAATTGAATGGATAAACTCAAAGGTTGCAGACTTTGGTAAGGTTTTGTGTTCTATTGTTTTATCACGTGCCAAAATATGTGTATTTCTCTTATATTATCAAGAGACCTTGTAATATGTACTGTATTAGGTTAAAAAGGCTTTTATTTACATATTACTATTTTTTTTTGGATTAGATTTATTTATTGTTTTTTTTTTCCTCTAGGAGAAGGGAAAATTGTATTATAATTATATGTTTTTTTATTAATTTACTATTAATTATGCTTATGCTATGCAGTTTAAAAGCGAACACAATTTCAATGTTGGGCTCACTTCTTCTTTCTGGTTTTAAGATCCAACAGGGAAAGAACCTGTTTCTCCGCTTAGTGCTTTCCTAGGCACCTCCATAATTTTATAACTAATAGATTTTTTTTTGACAATCATTCATGACTGTATATATCGTGTGGCGAGCACGAAGGTATTTTATGCCCTGGGAACTCAGCATAGTCTTGGTAGTCTAATTAAAAATCAAGTTGCTTGGAATTTATAAAACATTGTCAATCAAGAGAACATTTTCAACAATACCCTGGGGACTGATTTGGAACAAATTATAACCTCTTTTAGAGCTTGAGCTTGAGCTTGAGCTTGAGCTTGATTGGCCGCCCGTGGATGCTACTCCAGTATCGCCAGCTGCACTTACGCAAGGAACCAACCGAATGACTGCTTGGGATTAACAGGCATCCTCAGTGAATAAGTACTAGTGATCTTCTATTTTTAGCGACAATGGTGCCTACCACGTCAGAATGCAGACCAATGTGGGGAAGGGGGAGGAATTGATGATGCATTATACTGGCTCTCACGTAGACCGTATATACCACTGCATCTAAGCCACTTCATGCGGGAGTGTATGGATTGGGGGAAAGGCATGGCAGAGAGGTTTGCTTTTGTTGTTAGCAGACTGCCTATGTATCAGGCGTAAGGCAAGGCATGCGCGTTAAAGAATGGAAGCGTTAGGGAAACTCTGGACAAACATTTCAAAAGGGCACATCGACATTGGTAAACATTGTCTTTGCAAGACGCTGTTGAGCCCAATTCAACTCGATCACGCTCACCAATACCACTATCAGGAAGAGCTAACACCAATCTTCCTGATAGTGGTGTTAGATTGCGTGGGCGGGCTAAAAAGGGCTCAACAGCTACGTTTCTAAAAAAAGGCTCAAGACCTCTTGGGCCCTTTTCAAATGTTTGTCCAGAACTAGTATTAGAAACAAAAAATATGAACATTATTGGCGATGATGGAGTTTGTTCTAATTATTAACAAGAATCTTCCAGAACGTAGCTTACCGTTATTAGCATATTTTACTGAAAAATAAAACATAGTTATATGTACCAATTAGGCCAAACAAAAAATCTGCTAAAACTTTTAACTATCGTCCAATTAGTTTGCTTTCCTCCATCAGTAAACTTTGTGATAACAATATTTTGGATTCACCCCATCAAAAACATACAAAACTGTTTTGTTCATATTTTTTCTATTACATGTCTAATTGAAACTCGTCATGGCGCATTAGAAAGACAATAAGTTATTCTTACCTCGTAGGTATGTTTACACAAACATTTGTTTAGTAAACTTTTACTTCAAGTTGTGATATTTCAATATTTTATTTAATTATTATAAAATAGTGATTCATGTCATTCTGCAAAAGTTTGGGTTCACTAGAACTAACATAATCACGAAAATTATGTGAAGTCTCATATCAATTATGTGTTCTCCATTATTTACGTTTAAAAATATGTAATCACAGAGACACGGACAAATTCAATTTTGGCTAATGAACAATTTAGGTTCTGAAATGGACATTCGGCCACTCATCAAGTTTTACGTATTACGAATGCGGTTCGTTTCAACAAATCTTAAGGTTTTGAAACTGGTATTGCTCCCCTAGACATAGAAAAAGCTTTGTTTGGTATACTGGCTCAATTGTAAAATTAAGAATATTTCATTTTCCTTCACAATTATCAAAACTCTATGCCAGAAAGGTTTCCTGTGAGAGCTACTGTTACTGAAGGCTGCACTTTGGGACCAATATTGTAAAATATTTTCACATCTGACTTACTAAAGTTGCTGTATCAATTTGGACTAGGTGTTTCTTTTTTGAATTTTATAATTAGTATCATTTTAAACATTACATTCATTTCTTTTATCTTGGCGTTCTGTGTTAGAAAACACTATCATCTTAATTTGGTAAAATAAAATTCAGCTTTCAATGGCCTAGGTATTGTTATACAAGAAAAAGGTTTTACAGAGTATTCAAAATATTTTTTTTGAATCATTCTGAAACTTACTTGCAGGAAAAATACGTACGAATTACACAGAGAAAATTCATTGAAATCTCCTTGACTTCCCTGGGCATCGAGCATCAACGTATTAGCCACAAGATGCACGAATGCGAAAATTGCAACTTATGCAAAGAAAGCTCTCAGCAAATAACTGTGGAAGTACTCATTGAACACTAAGCAGATATAAGCAGGCTCTATCCCAGTGAGAACATAATGCTAAGAAGAAGAAGAGTAAAATACCTACCCCCAATGGTAAACAAGCAAGATAAATGGGTTTTATCATCAATTTATCATTGAAGCTCTCTTTTGCTGCTTTTTTGCTAATCAAGCTTCTAAAAATTTGTGAAATATTGCAGATCCTGGACGGATACTGTTTCTGTAACAGATGCGATGTATTTCTTCACTTTCTATGATCATGCTTCGAAATCAATTGAGTACAAATTCTGCAATACCAGATTACCATGACTCCAGACACTCTAACAATATTTAAAAATAAGAGCTAGATAAGTGTTCAATTATACATTATTTTTTTTTGACATTCTTTACTTTAAACTTTGTACAATTATTGTAATTTTGGTCACCTCTGTCAAATAATTGAAAAAAATAATAATAAACTAGTTGTTCCTGTTGGACGTCGTTTTGTTTTTGCCCTTCTGTTTTCCCTCTCTTGATTATAGGCTGTGCTTTCAAAAGAGAAATTATTTTTGAAAATTATTAAAATTAAGGATTATAATACGTTTATAAAAAGTCTTACTCAAAATATATTTTTTGTTTAGCTCAAGGGTTCACTTAGGCAAGATGTCATTCTCCTCTATGATTAAGATGGCAATGTGTGAACTGAACTCTACACCATTGCTTGCGTATAGTAGTAAACCGAACGACTGGGTGAACACTTACGTCTAAGAAGCTAATCGTGTCTCCGTTATGAAAAGAAGAATCCAAAACTTGTGGTTGTTAGAACCTGAGAGAAAGACTCGCGAAGAGGAAAAATACCAACGTCATATGCAGCCCAGATTCCGCTGTCACGAAACGTCAAATGCAGCCCGTCGATTTTATGGCTGAAAAAGTGACAAGTATTGTATTCGAAGTAAACGGTTATTAAAAACCTCAGTTAGCTGAGCAAAGATGCTGATAAATCTTAACACAAAACTAGTTATTCATAATGTCTGCTTGGTTTGATGGCATGAAATTGCACTGAAAAGGCCGTTTATGCTTCGGTGTGATGCAAACGCAATCGTTTTTTGCTGAGATGTTCATGTGCAAGTTTGAACGGCTTGCACATGATTGATGTAAACACTGAGTGGAATAAGAAAAAAACTCAGTAATCGCAGAAAAAGAAGACCGTTTCCGCGAGTCTGTCTCAGATTAGAACTATGAAATAATTTATTTACAATTCGAGGGCTCAAAGCAAACTGATCCTACAGGAGGGCGAATTAGTCATAAAATGTTTGAGTTACTGTCAAAAGCTGATTAGAGTACATGTTCCAATAGTGGAGGTATTGCTGTTTGCGTTTGACGTGCAAATCCAGTCTAACTGATCTTCAAATGGGGTATCACAAAGTAACCAAAGGATACTTAGCAACCATGATGCATATCACCGCCAACCTAGCAAAGAAAATTAAATTTTAACTTCGCCTTCCTTGTTGAAAATCTTACCGCATTTGGTGTTCCCGCATTTGATATTCGCATTTCAAACGCACTCAGCAATACTAAGCACGGTTCAACTTCATTTAATCCCTCAAAATTCAAGAAGCCCAATTAATGTACATATTATTGCTCTAACAGCAAGTAACGACCATTCACTTAATGAGAAAATTGATTTCATCGCAGTAACCGCAGTCGGCATGTCAATTAAAAATAATACCTCCACTATTGGTACACTGTTCCTTTAGTTGAGGTAAATTTTTAATTTGTGTTCCTATAGTTGCGGTATCCGATGTTTTCTTATGGGATCCTCCATTACAGGAACACTTTACCGCAACTATTGGTACAAGTGAGAACAGCTTAAGCAGTTTTGGTGCTATTTCATCAATTTTGAAGCTATTTGAACGATATTTTCAGCTATTACGTGTATCAACAAGCCAATACGTCAATTGGCGGTGTCGGATCTGTAGCTAATTCAATTAAATCAGTGTAAATGGCACTACCGCAACTATAGGAACGCCCACAACTAATGGATCACTTACCTTACAGACGCAATGCTTGCAGAGAAGTAGAACATTGTTTACATTTAGGATGTTCTTCTTTCAGCAATGACTGTTTCTTGAACTAACACTAAAGAGCTAATTATCTATAAATCAATGATGATTTAACCTTCTTTAAGAATAAGCTGAATAAGTTCTTTGAAATTTATAACAAATACATGCTAACTGTAGTTCACTTGTTAGGGTAATACTGAAAAGTCAGTTTTTTCTTTATAACTTTTTATACGATAATTTCTCGCAAAAACTTTGTTCCAAGCACTTTTAGAACTTTTGATTGCGTAACTTTTTGCCAAAACAACTACTGTTCTGTCTCTTTTGGGCTGTCAGAGATTTTCTCGTAAAAATATATTGTTTTCAAATGCGGAAATCTGTGAAAGGTGCAAACGGATTCTCATGATAAGAAAGATTATCTTTGTCTCTGTTGATGGTTAAACAACTGTAACGACGGCTTTTGTTTGAAGAGATTGACAAAAATTTTAAAATGATATGTTAAGATTTAGACAGATCAATTAATACAGCTACTTACTTTTGTGTTTGAGAACCTGGACTGTAATTCATTGTTTCCTACCAAATACAATAGTTCAGCTCACCAAAAGTTCTTTTTTGTATGTTGCTAGCCGTACAGTGAATACTGCCCGAAGCTCCTCTAAACTAGACTTTAGATAGGAAGGAGGACGTAATCCTTCTGAAGCAGTTCACCAGACGTACACGGAAAGATGACTTCCAAGAAGACACTGTTGCGATCTGTCTCAGAAGGTTACGGTAGGAGGTGGGAAACGTTCTTTTCACACTATCACTTTACTTGATAACTATTAGATTACTTCATAGCGCTATTCACTGGTATTGATATCACTATCTTTTCATCAACATAATTTCTACTAATAGCGTCACCATTATCTATACCAATTTTATTATTAACATCACATCTAGAACACAGCCACAATACAATACTACTGCTTCATCAAGTTTAACGTAAATAACTTCTTATTAAAAAAAAAACACTGTAATAATTTAATCATATCAACATTCAATATTATTATCTCTATTAAATAAAAGTAGGGTGCTTGTCGCTTTTATTACTAATATCACCAACTATCATCACTCTAATAATCACCATCTTTGTAGCTTACTACCATTAACCACACAAACTAATTCGACACAATTAAGTCATCTCACTATATTATCACATTATCACTATTTTCATAGTAACATGATCAAAACCAGCGACGGAATTATTCATATATATTCTTAAGGTGATCCCGCCGAGTTGCTGAAGGCCGCAATAATAATGAGAACAATGTCCTGCAACAATGAAGGGCATCACACAGCAATAACAAGTACGTATTATACTAATCACTTACATTGGGCTACTTGTTTTTACTAAACGAGAAAAATCCAACCTCGGTGAATAAACTGTTTCTAATTTTTACCGCGCCAATAATATGTCATTGCTAGGATCTGTTATAAAAAGAAATTTGTTCTTGATGTTGTTTGAAAACTCTAACCGACACTATCAGATTATTAAAATTGTAGTAATCTCTGATAATGTTGTGCCTTTGTAGACGTGGATATGGTAATGGAATAGGGTATGTGCTTACCTTTTCAGTGTTGGGGGTGTTAGTGATTAGTTCCTACCCGACTAGAGACTTGTAACAAAAATATAATAAAATTTTATCAGAATATGATATGCATATCATATTATGATATAATTTTGTTAGGCTCCGTTATCCAGAGAACATAATAAAACAGAAATATAACATAATGTGTTTTATTTCCTTTTAAGATATTTTTTTGTTCATTTTTAACAACTTTATAACAAAATAAATAGATAGTTATGCATTTCAATAATATGCAATATTATCGTATATCGAACAGTATTATAATTTTGATACTTTGTATCTAACATTATAACTTGGTTTGATATGTTTTTGATAGAATTAAAACACATTTTGTTATGTTTATGTTACTATTCGTACACTTTTTGTTATAATTTTAGTTATTTTAACAACATCCTGCATCAAGTTTGTAACAACCTATGTTCGAATAAAACTTATAACATAATAACATATGCTGATATAATTTTGTTATGTACCCTTAGTCGGGTAAGGACTGTTCATTTTATAAAGTGGACACTTTGGACATGCAATATCTTTTTAATTTATCAATGAAATCGAAATCGGTTTTCTGTACATCGTTCGACTAATATTGTACAATGCTGTGGTAATAAAAAAGTTACCAAAATAATATGATTTCACACTAATAAGGCACTAAACGTTGTGAACGGTCGATTTTTGGAGGTTATCAAAATCAAGTATAATTAAAAATCGGCAGGAAAATTCGACAATTTATATTTTTTATTTTCAAAAAATGGTGGTACTTAGACAGCATCATCAATTAGAAGCTTGCTAAAAAATATCAAGTTATTTTTGGAGAAGCAATTTTGCAGATATCATAAAATCATTTTTTATCATTTTTTTTAAAAGAAAAATATCTTAAATTTAAATGGAACTGATATGAGTAGAATTTTAAGGTTTGAAGTACGTCCAGACGGAAGTAATAATATAGTATTTATAATAAAAATAACTTACGCCTTCACAGAGTTGCTGATTTAGTCGCCACGTCATATTTTAAGCACAATAGAAAAACAAATAATTTATTTTCAGAAGACCACTCAAAGCACAATGACAATCATCAAGATTGGGAACACTGCTTGAATTAAATCAAATTTATGTTGCATGTATTATTTTCAGAATGTGTTATTCTGAGACTACCTATCAAAATATTTTGAGAAAAACGCTTACAGTTTGCTCTAGATCGATAAACATGCGTATATAATTTTAAAAGTATGGGATTTTTCAATAAAACGACCATAAAGAGTAAATTTGGTACCCAAGAATGCGGTTAAAACTCAAGATTTTGCTTTTTTTTATACATATATCGTTTCTTTAGTAATCTAAACCAGTTTTGAACACGCTTATTACTTTACTTTTTTGCTGATAGTAAAAAGATGGTGTATCAGCAAATTTGACCATAAGGAATAGATCACTAAAGTGACTCAGCGTCAGGAACTGATGGAATATTATTGATGTTTTTAAAAGCTCTACCTTAAGTTGAATAGTAAAGGATACCAACATACAATTTGTTCATTACATTTAGGATTTTTTTCATGCGAAAAATAATGCTTAAACTTGACGAACAATTTTTCTTAGGAGTTTTTGCAAAAACTATTTAGTTCTTCAACCGAAAGCATTTTGTAAGTTTCTGTATTTTCAAAACATTGTAGAATAATAGTTGAACGATACACAGAAAACCGTTTACGATTTCATCAATAAATAAAAAAGATATAGCATAAACAAGGTGTCCACTTTATAAAATGAACAGTCCTTACTCACATATATCCTTGTTTTTTTTCTCATGTGTTACTATTCCTATTTGCAATTACGGGTACCTATAAATAAAGATAGCAATTAGTCACAAGTTTTTTTTAGTCTGACGGCATTCGTTTGACCAGCACAAAACTTCTTTCATGACGCATATGTTTCATGCTTCAATTTGATCACCTTATCAGTTTTTATAATATATTCAATGCTATAATGAAAAACTTAATCCTGAGATGACGCTAGCATACGAGAAGAAAGCGATATAATTAGTAAATTAGTAAATAGTGATATTATTAGTATAAGAAACGGATTTAATAAGATTCTGTTGTTTCCTTGTACGGCCATGCGTATTCCTGTTCAGCACGATTTCTTCAATGTTTCAATGTTTCAAATAAAATAATGCTCCGAATGAGTGTCTGGAAGTATAAATAAAATACGTATAAAAAAAACAAACAAGGGACGCTTCATCATAGACCACGTAAAGTATCGGTTCACGGCGATGTTAATCAGTAGTGTTCATTAGAAAACATTTTTGATTATCATCACCATTGGCACCACTAGTGTGCATCTTTCTCTTCAGAGTAAATATACATTTAAGCCCCGAGACCTAACAGCAATCAAGCTGATCACAAGGTTATGCCTTTGCCAGTGAAATACAATTGTTCAGCTCACCAAAAGTATTTTGAACTAATACTATTCTAAATGTGTACTCCTTTGTTAGAAATGAAAATGGTACAAATGTACAACATTGAAAAATGTATTGGATGCTAATAGCTCATGCAAGTATTTGAATCCATCATATCCATGCTCATATCTATGAAACAGTACCCGCAATGTATCTACTACTCAGTGGTAGTGCAAACAGATACTTGAATCAAAGATCATAATCGTGTTTGTTTAATTCAAGTGCTATAATAGCATAGCTAAAATATTTAAACAACTCTTACCCCATTTTCACGCTCTTTCTCTTCATCTTGTTCAGAATCTGCACAACTTCTTCCCCTCACAGCTAGAGTCCTATGTGTTATATGGCTGAGCTACGATACGAGTTAAGGGTAGAACGTGTTCCCTTGAATGGCACTCGGTTAGGCAAAAGTGGTCTTGTTTTCACAGATTCAAGCATCTCTCGCACGCAGGCTTCAAGATGAATATCGTTATGCAAATTCTATTTGATATGCATCTATGCTATAAGAGAGGGTGCTTAATCTTACAAATTGAGAGAAGTTGGCCCGAACGCATAATCTCGTCAACAAATTTGCCCCTGATATGAAAACATCCTAATTTCAATTAATTGAGATGTTGGCTGGAATCGAGCAATTTAATATCTATATAATAAATGATGAAGATGTGCTCAGTAAATGTATGTGCCGAGTATGACCAGTCCATCCATCTAGATACGAATGATGTAATCGACGCCCTAGTGAAGCATATCATAAATCATAACGAAATCAATTTTTATCAAGTCACAACCACTTAATATTATCTCTTCATCACGGATGGAATGCTGGCTTATAATGTATCAACAAAAGCAAACCGTTTTGATACGTCATGGTGGGAATAATTTTTAATCGGTCACATGTAGGTGATGGATGGAAATGGTTTTCCTTGAAAATTTGATTGTTTATGTTGAAATCCAAAGAGTCAATTTAATTGTGTACATTTTATTTTGTAATAAAAATCCCAAAATGAGCTCAAATTCTGCAATTGAAAAGAATAACTTATTGATTCTGAAAGGCCGCATGACAAATAGGGTGCAGAGTTACTTGGGCACTTCCATGATTCACTTTGGCATGGGGGTTTTTTCTCGGCCGAATTGTCTGAAACTTTGCAATAAGAAGCATTTAGATATGACCCACATTGTGGCTCAGTAGCTTTTAAAAAACCCCGCTGCCCAAGTGAATCAAAAGTGCCAAGAATAGGATCCGGCTCCCTTTAATTTCAAATTTTTTTGATATTTTAAAAATAAATATCTTCAAAACACCCTCTAGAAAAAGATTGAACTGTATTATTCCATTTGATGCTAAAATGGAAATGATTTATCAGGATTCTTTTTCCCATACAAAGTTTATGTGAAAACTACCCTTTTTTCCTTCAAAATTATGATATTTTTTTGATAAGTTTGGTAAATTCACGATCGTGATACTATTTTAGTGAAAATGCAAACTAAGGAAAATGAAATAACATACTATGCAAGACGTACGCTTAATCGCATCTAATTGTCGAGCAAACTTATTTACTCAACCGATAATGCCTCCTACGGGTAGTTGATCGTTGTCATTTGTCCCACATTTAATCACCCCTCTGCCCACACAATTAGGTATACTGTGCGGGTTGTCCATTTATACTTTTTGTAGTGGCGATGTAGAAACGCCACCATATTATTGCTCACAGTGAAGTTTTCTATGCTTCCGGTCTGTGGCGATGATCAGTATATACAGTTCCCACAAGAGTCACTTTTATGGTATTGCTTGCTGTAGCTCCTACGAACAGTGTGAAAATACACGACTGTTTATTACGATTTACTTTATCGAAACCGACATCGAGAACTAATCAAATAACTTGCAAAGATTGGTTTGCAGAACGTTTAATGATGATAGATAATGGTTCTCAACCAACACGGGGCAAAATTATTGTTTTTTCTTAACAATTCATTTGAAAGCATAAAGCCGGAACATATTAGAAATGTTATGTTTGTCGCTCTTTTCCACTACAAGTTTGTAAATAAATCTGCTTTCAAGTTTGTAAGATAAACCATGAAAAAGTTTATTTTTTTTAGTAATTTATATGAATCAGGTAATCATCACTGAAAACACTGCATATAAAATTGCAACGAATCTTGTCAAAATCAAATCAGCAGTACAGTAAAACTGAGTTCGACTATCAATAAGAGCATGTCGGGTCAGAGGCAAAGGGTTTGTGACTGGTACATGCGGGACAAATATTTAAGAATTGGTTGAAACAATTTTACATTCCATATAATAACGTCAAGATCATCATAGGAGATTTGAACGCTCAGTTTAGCCAGGAGGAGGAGTTCAGACCGACGATTGGAAAGTTCAGCGCCCACCGGCTGACGAACGAGAACGGTCTACGACTGATAGATTTTGCTGCCTCCAAAAATATGGCCTCCCGTATCGGTACACCTGGAGATCACTTCAGCAAACAGAATCGCAAATCGACCACGTTTTGATCGATAGACGGCACTTCTCCGACATAACCGACATTAGAATCTATCGTGGCGCACATTGATACTCCGGTGATGGTGAAGCTGCGCCTAAAACTATCCGTCATCAACGATGTACGGTACCGGCGCCAGCCTTGGTACAATCTCGAAAAGGCTGAAACAACCGGATGTCACCAATGCTTACGCGCAGCATCTTGAGACAGCGAGCTCGATAGGGCCCCTCTCACACTGTAGCCGTCGCTGAAAAAACGTGATCGAAATTGTTTTGACCTTGAAAACATGATTTTAGTACTATAGTGTCTTCGGGAAAGTTTTTCCATAAAATAATCGCTATTTTATGAAAGTGTCAGTTTGGTGATTAATCCACCTATAAGTGAGAACGAAATTTTATTTTTCGTATTTATGAATTTAAAAATAAACTTTATTCGGGAAAGTTGTAGGTAATATTAGAAAAAACAACTTTGCTGAAGACACCGTATGCATATTTTTTGATTTTCATGTACATTTGTGGATTTTTTTGTGGAACACCCCTAAAAATCACTTTTTTCATCATAACTTGGTTGGATGATTTTGTACAATTTTAAATTGTTCTAGTGTTATTTGTTACTTGCAAAAACACATAACTTTCTCCAAAAGAGCATATTTTTATCTCTCATACTTTTCGAGTTATTGAAAGTTTTATATAAAATTTTGCACCTTTTTGACACTAAAAATCATTTGGACGCGCACATTTCCGCAGTCTGAAACATGTTCATCCAATGGTTTGAAACTAATACTATGAAATGCAGAGAAAGCCGTTTTTAGCCTGCTTTAGCCTGACGGTCAAAAGAAAGTCTGAAAAAATGTTTACTTACATGCAGATACACTTATTCACTACACCCTATATTGGCTTAACTTGAATAGCTGGCATCACTGTATCGAATTTTATGCAATAAAGTCAACAATATAATCAATCAACAAAAGGTCGGAATAATCTATTCAGACAGGTTTATCACAGACAAACAGACAACATATCCAACACACTTTTTGTCGTTCACCTTTCCAACGTTAGCTGTTTATTTTTTGCAGAAAAACACTTATTGCTATTTTTTCTGCAGGAAATCTCAGTCCTTTCTTGAGAATTTTTCGGAGCTCGCAGCAAAAACTAAAATGTATAATATAACTATGAAACATTTATTTTTTCCTTTAAAATTCATTTGCTATCCATAAATCAGTAAATATTAATGTTTATCACTGGTTTGTTCGTTATCTTTTTTAACCAAAAGATTTTCCCATCCTGATAAGGAAACACTTTTTTATCGGGAATGCTCTAATAGATGTAATCACAGGATTTGATGTCGCCAACAAACAGTGTAATAATTCTTAGTCAGTATCAATTCTGGAGATCCTCCCTGCAATTCTTAATATCCTTGTTACATCCTCTTGAGCCTCTTCGGTCAACTGTCCAATAGAGACCAAGAAAGAAATTACCTCACTAGTATTAAAGGGACGAATGACCTTCGGGTTAAAGTCCCTCTCAAACAACAACAACAACAATTATTTCACTTCCTCGTATAAGGATTCAGTGTACAAAGCGTTGAGCAAATTTCTCCATAGCATCGATGTTACTGAATCGATTCACATTTGAACTGTCGAATCTATTTATCGATTTAATCGAATCCTTTACATCTATATATTTGAAATGAAATTTATGAAGTTTGGGATGGGATCAAATGAATTAGCAGTCGACACCAACATCTTTCAATAAAATCAGTTTTCATATTCGATACAACAAATTCACTAATTAAATATTTGGTTTCTCTCCCATCAATTCATTAAGAAACATTTATCGATTTCTACAAAATAAATCGAATCAAAAACTCGAATTAAGAAAATCAATTCATTCGATTCTAGATGCTCCAAACATCGATTCAAAATATCGATTAATCGTAATGACAACTTAAATATTCGAAATATCAATTTAAACTCAGCCAAAGCTAGTACGGATGCTGATATTGGGTGCCACTCATATAAACCAAAAAGCAATTAAACAGTTTGAAATGCATACTTACCGATTTTCTCGCATTAAAACATATTTACACAATTATGAAGAAACAATCAACAATCGCCTTCGTGTACTGCCGTTCTACGCATATTTGGCTCGCAGCTCATAAGGTTTACATAGAAAATGGGACAAGTAGGTGTAGATGAGCAGTGTAAGCAGGTTGTAATTTATTAATGGTCCCTTTTATACATGGGTTCGATCACCACAAATGAACAAATTCAACAAAATTTTATCATAGAAAAATGTATGAACAAATTTTGTTACATGATCTTTAATATTGGGCTGCAAAATGGTGAGTCGACAATCAGGAAGGAGCGTCCAACACAGCTCTGGTCCTCACAAGTTCCTACCTCGCGCTTCCACGGGTCAAATGATGACAAAGACCGCCAGCTAAGGGTTGCGTACTTAGCTGGTAGTGCAGCCTGGGCACTGTTGTCCTTCTGACATCAGCTAGAGTGAGGAGGTGCGTTCTGAGCGTCTGTACACCAGGAGGTGCGGCTCAAACAGCGTCTGTTCTGGTATCCAGCGGCTGAGTACGAAACGCTGTATCACGTCAGCTACACCTAAGATGGCAGTCCCATCAACGTGATGTAGGTAGCGCGACCCCGGTAAGGTAGCATACCGAATTCATTATCCACCACGAAAAATGGAGAAAGAAGAAGAAACGAACGTTATTTTCGGCAACCGACCTGGCAACGAAATAAGGATCTTTAATATGATCATCTTAAGATTTCAGTAATTCCGCTGTTTTATTTTGTATGATGCTGATAAATAACCTTCGCCAATCGTATCATCAATCAAGCGGTTCTGATGATGGCAAATCACATGACACGATAACTATTACTAATATTCTAAAATATTTCAACAAATGTATATTTTTTCATTCTCCACAAATTATCAACTATTTATTGTTAAATGCATAAATGTTATAATTGTGAATAAAACTAAAATATAGGGATTTCTTATGAACAAACGAAAACTATAACATTTTTTATTGGTTTAGTGGGAAGAATTTTCATTATCGGTATTTTACTAGTATTACCGATGAATCTATGACAAAAGGTCGAAAGACAAAAGGTCGAAAGGACAAAAGGTCGAATGGACAAAAGGTCGAAAATCTTTTTTCAAAGAAGGAAAAATTTCTCACCAAGCAAATCATTTTCGACCTTGTGTCCTTTCGACTTTTTGTCTTTCGACCTTTTGTCCTTTCGACGTTTTGTCTTTCGACCTTTTGTCCATGAACCCTACCGATTCTGATCGATGTAGTACCGTTGAATCGGTATTCAGCAAAAGTAGTCGGAGCCGGAATCCCTAATTGACCACCTACTTTATAAATGAAACTAACGTTAGAAAAGTGAACGATGAAAAGAGTGTATGATATTTAGTCTGTTTGTCTGTGGTAAACCTGTCTGAACAGATTATTCCGATCTGTTGTTGATTGATGTCATTGTTGATTTGATTGCATAAAATTCGATACACTGATGCCAGATATTCAAGTTAAGCCAATATAGGGGGTAGTGAATAAGTGTAAATTATATCTGCATGTAAGTAAACATTTTTTCAGACTTTCTTTTGACCGTCAGGCTAAAGCAGGCTAAAAACGGCTTTCTCTGCATTTCATAGTATTAGTTTCAAACCATTGGATGAACATGTTTCAGACTGCGGAAATGTGCGCGTCCAAATGATTTTTAGTGTCAAAAAGGTGCAAAATTTTATATAAAACCTTTAATAACTCGAAAAGTATGAGAGATTAAAATATGCTCTTTTGGAGAAACTTATGCGTTTTTGCAAGTAACAAATAACACTAGAACAATTGAAAATTGTACAAAATCATCCAACCAAGTTATGATGAAAAAAGTGATTTTTAGGGGTGTTCCACAAAAAACTCCACAAATGTACATGAAAATCAGAAAATATGCATACGGTGTCTTCAGCAAAGTTGTTTCTTCTAATATTACCTACAACTTTCCCGAATAAAGTTTATTTTTGAATTCATAAATACGAAAAATAAAATTTCGTTCTCACTTATAGGTGGATTAATCACCAAATTGACACTTTCATAAAATAGCGATTATTTTATGGAAAAACTTTCCCGAAGACACTATAGTACTAAAATCATGTTTTCAAGGTAAAAACAATTTTGATCACGTTTTTTTCAGCGACGGCTACAGTGTGCCTCTTGAGGACTGCTGGAGGACAGTCAAATGATGCTGCCGAAATCATTATCGGATGTGTGGAACGGAGATCAAGAAACGATTGGATCGACAAGGAGTGACAGGAGGTTTTGGAGGAGAAGAATGCAGCACGGGCTGCAATGCTGCAGCATGCAAAACGTGGAACGATACAGACTGAAGCGGAAACAGAAACCCGCCTATTCCAGAACAAAAAGCGCCGCCTGGAAGGGGAGGAAAGGCAAGAGATGGAGTTGCTGCACCGTTCTCAAGAAACGCGGAAGTTCTATAAGAAGCTCAACAACAACAACAGGCTAACTACAAATCGCTAACAAATCCCGCAAAGGCTTCATGCCGCGAGCTGAAATGTGCTGGGATAAGGATGAGAGCATCTTGACGGACGGACGCGAGGTGATCGAAAGGTAGCTGCTTCCACCTACGATGAACACCTGAATGGCACAGAGAACACAGGCACAGAAGGTCAGGACAGCAAAGGCGATGGCTACGTCAGCACAACGGACAATGGAAACCAACCAGCTCCCACGATGGGTGAAGTTAAGGATGTCATTCAACAGCTCAAGAACGACAAGGCGCTGGCAATGATTTTATCGGAGCCGAACTCATCAAGATGGGCCCGGACAGGTTGGCCGCTTGTCTGCATCAGCTGATAGTCAGAATCTGGGTAACGGAACATCTACCGGAGGAGTGGAAGCAAGGCGTTATATGCCCTATCTACAAAAAGAGCGACAAACTGGAGTGTCAAAATTATCGTTCAATGACTATCCAAAACGCCGCCTACAAAGTGCTATCCCAGATTCTCTTCCGTCGCTATCATCTATAGAAAACGAGTTCATGGGAAGTTATCAAGCAGGTTTCATCGACGGTGTCCGGCCATTTGGCAGAACGCCGTTTGGCCGAATGCCGTTTGGCCGAACGCTATTTGGCCGAATGCCATTTTTCCGAACGGGTCATTTGGCCGAATGCCGTTTGGCCGAATAACGAACAAAAATATCTATTTTTTCAACACTGATGTGTAGCATTTATAAGTGTGGCCCAATAACTGATCAACTAATTGACTTGTTGATCTTTGCGATGAGGCGGGATGTCATGTTTGTCGATTAGAGCATAATTAATACGATCCGTTCATTCAGGATGAAATTGTGAACTTGCGTCAAGACTCTAAGCTCTAGATTAACAACGGTGTGCAAGGGTTTAAAGTTTTTTTTTTAATATTTTCATCAGAAATTTTGTTTTTTTTTAACATAGGCTTTTCTTTCGATTTGTACTGGTTCAATTATTATTGGCAATAATTTAGCTTATATTTTCAAAGGGATTTTAACCTTCTTTAAATCATCGGCAGTTCTTTGTTGTTATACTGATATAACAATTATTTGCGTTACACTTACTTAAAATTTTTAAGAGATTTTTCCTTCTTTTGATCATATGCTGTTCTTTTATATTTGAATATTTTTCATAGTTATTGGAATTAAGTCTTATAACGTTCCTGAAGAGTTTTCCAGCACAAGGGATAACTTAGGTGAGATGTCTTCCTCCACCAAGATTAATATTACAAAGTGTTAACTGAATTCTGTGCCGTTGATTGCGTGTATCAGTAAACCGGACGACTCGGTAAATACTAACGTCAAATAAGCTCACTGTTTTACTGCTGTGGAGAAGAAACCAAACTTGTGGTTGCTAAAAATTAATTAATTTACTAAGTACGATCAGAATGATTGAAGTAAATTGATGCTACAGAAGGACAAATAAGTCGTAAACCGTTTTAGTAACTGACAAAAGCTTACTGACTACAAATGCAATGCGAAAACCTATGCTGGCAGCTATTTCCGCTAGCAAAGAAGTGAATAATTGCTTACATCCAGTGTTGCTCAGACTCATTTCTCCGAAAATAACATTTTCCGAACTACGAAGCCACGAACTACTACATCCATGCTCTATCCTCCTAAGATAGAAAAGCAGATGGTTAAGCTTGAGTACTGCACACAACATCGATCAATTTTGATCCCAGAGAGCCACAATTCAATTTTCGGTGAAATGAAATGAGTGAGTGAGTGAGTGCGAATCATTTCATAGAAACTTGAATTGCGGCCCACCGAGATCGAAACTCTCGGATCCCATGTGTAACATTCAAGCCCAACCACCTCCCCCTCCATCTCAGGAATACAACGCACAGTTATAACAGTTCATGGCTTCACAATTCAAATTTCGGGGAAATGAGTCTGGTCAACACTGCTTACATCTAGGATGTTCCTCTAAACTGTTCTTTGAAATGCAGCTTTAAAATTAATTACAAAATACATGCTAATTGTAGATATCTTATTTGCAATTTCAATTTCATAGTATTAAACACAGTTCTCATGAATAATATTGACTCGAAAAAGTATCTAAAAATAAGCATACGTGCAGAAAGTATGCTGATATTTTTAATAGTTATGCCAGTGAAAAATCATCGGATTTTCGTTACTTCGAAATCGCGAAATAGATTAGCAATAATCATCATTGACGCACTCATATTAATCTCGTGTATCCAGCAGAGTCCTTGGAGAACAAAAAATTCAGACCTACTTTAATTTTTACGTTGCGTTTGAATTGCGCGCATATCTGCGCGTTACCGCCGCCGCTGGATTTGGATTTAAAATGAGCGTCGCAATACTTGAATGTATGAACGCAGCGTAAGAAAACATCGCGAATGATTTGTATGCCGTCCGCTTCGGTGGCGATCCGACAATTCCGTTAGGAAGGTTAATCATTCTTTAAAAAACAACATGAAACCCACAATGAACTATAGAGAAAACAGGTAAGAAATCATCAATTATTAAAATATGGAAATTGAAGTGGTCTACGAAGAAAAAATAAATGCCTTTGTAACGATTGAGTCGCGCACACAACGTACAGCAGCTTAAGCGCCACTCTCGGGTTAGAGAGACTGCTGACGCTTTCTCAGGTCCGGCTTAAGACTCTGTCTAAGGGCGAGTTAATCAAGTGGCACAAACACTTCGTATTCTTCAACAAACCCAAACGGAAGCTCAACCGAATAGAAAATCGAAAAAAAAGATTCCTGAATTAAAATAGAATAATTTAAATTTGAAAGTTTCAAACAATCTAGCGAAGTAAGCGTTATATTTGGACCTTCAAATGTTTTGCAGGGGATTACAGCGTTGTTTGGATTCATATACGTACAAAGAGGTCCCTACTTTGAGCTCAAAGATCTATCTATCCTTATTATCTAGACTTACAGTTTCGGTGCAAATTTTGTTGTGGTAATGAGGTGGTTTCAATCGGTGGCGTGCGACGGATGCGTTGCACTGCCGGCGACAAGATGATAGGCGACGGTGTCACAGGCGACTGGTACGCAACAAGGGGATGTTGCACAGTGGGTTCACGCGCCCTGCGCGGAGAGGCGTCGTCACCTCGGATGGGATGAGAGTTTGAATGCGAGCAAACGACGGCGATCGCTTCTGGCGTTGCAGCGGTTGGGTGAGGTCTGAGACTGAAGGCTTCGTCCGTCTGAGCGGGAGCAGAAGAACGTACGAGCAGGGTTGCCACTAGATTTTTGAAAATGTCTGGCGAGTTCAAAATAAAAAGTCTTGCAAAGTCTGGCAGACACCATTGTGCAGGTATACTACTAGACTCCAATTTCGACGGTAACAAAAAATATACAACATAGAAAAAAATATCTTAATTCACATCAGCACTAAAACATGGCCTTTTCTAAATGTTTAAGTCTGTATTGGAAAACATTCTAGTATTTCAGCTATGTTATTTATCAAATAAGTCCTTTGTGTTTATTTTACATTCTGCCACATAGATTCTTATGATTGTACAAAATTAAAATCAAAACGATGAATCCCTGAGAAAGTTTCACCATGTCTATTTTCAAAACTCTATATAAAATTTATAAATGAGAAATGCACTCTAGTAGAGTTGATCTGGACTATGTTTAAAACTACCGTCAGTTTTTCAATGAACAGAAGAGTCTAAATGCTAAAATACCATTGCATAATAATCAAAGTCACTAGGATGACCTCTCTACTACCATCATCATTTATCTACCACAAAACAATATTTTATTCACGATGACTTTTTTGTGTTTCAATAGTTTAGCAGTTCTAAACAACTCTTTTGTTTTTACTTAATTTATAAAAAAATACATGGGCAAAACAATGTCAGGTCTTAAGGAGATTCTCTTTAAAAAATCATTTAGATTGGTTAAGTTATCTTCAAGAAAACTATAAATTACAAAATGATGTTTTTCGAAGGTTTCAAGATCTCTTTACGGTCAGAGTGGAACCAAACCCATGAATACTCAATACTCGAAAACGATTGCACAGATTTACTTCATTTCTACACTATAGGCGCTCATCAAACTATTGTTTTGAAAAGCGAATTTACCAATCATAAGAAAAATTCTAAATCCTGTGTAATTAAAGTAAGTATGGCTACCCGTCGGCCTGTAAAGTCTGGCTGAATTTGGAAAAGTCTTGCAAAACGAGTAGTTTGTCTTTTTGTCTTTCCCTCGATTAAAAGTCTTGCAGTGCCAGATTAATCTGGCATAATGGCAACCCTGCGTACGAGTGACGTGCGTCGGGGTGGTAGTTGAACGCGACTCGCAGGAAGGGGGTTCTCTGCCGCTCACCTCTCTCGTAAGCCACCGGATGTTCACCTGCGCAGCACTTGGCGCGTAAATGCACCTATGCGCGTGGCGATTCTAGCGCTCAGGGTTTGAGAGTACAAAAAAAAACCCTTCGTTGAAGAGAAACTATGTTTTTTTTAATTGCTTACACAATGTAATCTACTCTTCCGTAGATGCTATCGGAATTCTGAAACTCACAGTTTCCAATTATTAGGCACCGAAGAGATTTCCAAAATTTTAATGATCACTGATCTAACTTTTTTCAAGGAACGTGTTGACCGCTTGGCTTCACTAGAAAGATTATCGCTTTCAAATATTGTTTGCCTCATCTAGGCCTAGCAAAACGAATTTGAGGTTTTTGGTAAACACCTATTGTTCGCATTTAGGTAGCAGTATCTGCAATGCAGATAAAAACTGACCAATCATCAGATGCCGCGTAACCCGATCCAGGGATGCTCTTTTTCGCATTTCCTTTTGGCTTAAGCCGCGAACCCAATCGTGATCCACATCACTCGGGAGTGAGCCATCTCACTTCGCTGACACTCATGCTCTTGATCCGTTTCGCAACCTGATTTGGAACTGTGGAAGAACTTTGAGTGGTGCCAAGCTTTTAGTAACGCGAGTGTAGAAGTTCTCCCTTTTTCTTGAAAGATGGCACCGCCACATGCTGTCAGTTACATTTTACGTGGAATTCCTAAGGAATTTCATGTACATTGGACAAAAAGTCGTTACATTCACGCGCATGCTAAAAATAAATAAAAATTTTGAAATTTTAAATAAAATTTCAAATTTTTATGAGTTACTATTGGTAAAATAGGTACATTTTAACTATAGACACACGAACAATTATATTAGATGTAGTTAAGTTTGGTTGAGTTAATTCAAAATTATCTATACTGAATATTTGAAGACATTTGGGGTTTGTATTACAAATTATGCAAATTATTGAAAAAAATACTATGTGATCAGATTCATGCTCTTCACACATTCTTCACTTTTTTATCACTTATGACTTCAGAAATATCTGAAAAATGGCATTATTCTAATCCGAATTACTCCTGAAATATCAGGAAACCGATATTTCCGAACAAATTAACTCCAATTAAGAAATTGGAAACTAACTTCTAAAGGTATCTCACTCGAACCGAATTATCGACGCCCTTACCGGTCTCGTTCGCGCCCTGATCGTGCCTTTCAGACAACATAGTAACTCTCATGGGGTGAGTTTCACGTGAGTGCTGACAAGAAGTGCCAACACCCGTTAGATGGAAAAGTAACATCGACGGAGATGGTTGTGGGAATGCTATTGCGGTAAGTATACTGGACTATTGAACAAATTTGCTGGATGAACTACGGCTATAATAGAGTGTGAAAAACTATTCTGGATTACTACGGACCTAGTGCATATGAAGAATTACGAGAAAATTGTGGTTTACGTGGACAAATAATAAAATTTCAAAGTGACTATATTACAGAAAGAACAATAGAACGATCCAAGATTCTCCCTTGAGAACAAAGGAGGTCTGCTCTATTGTGAAAGTTTTGCTTCGCAACGCTGGGTCAACGACTTTTGTCTGGCTGAGCAGACTTTAGGCTGACTCCTATTCGTGAGAAACTGAGTTTATTCAACAACGGGAGGGAACCATAGGACATCTCAACCGCTGGACCATTTGCCTGTGCACCTCAATGAGTATTTTAATTTTGCAATTTTTGATTCTTTTGTTCGTGCATGTGGCTTATGCACTTTCATAGCTGGTGATCTGCACAACTGAATGCAAATCTATCGAGGTCAACGACCGAGTTAGAACTCAAGGACGTGACTTAACCGTATCACCATAAACTTGTGTTTTTTTCTTGGTTAACTGATAGTGTGTGCAATACCCGGTGAATGTAAAGCAGTCATAGCTTGTGCTTTCATACGAAAAAATCTGGTAATCTTGGTCTCAGGTCTTTTAGGCCTTTTTAAGAAAAGACCCATGAAACGTGCCGGGAATCCGATGACCTTTCTCATCCTCAAGGACATATGTATTTGTGCCTAAAGCAGTTTGAACTTTTGCACGACTGTATTTAGTGCCAAATTTTCCGACAAAGTGCTTATTTTTATCTGAAAGGTGCATATCACGCTTATACACGATATCACCTGGGCTAAATGTGTGTTTTGCGTTTGCCCTCAAGTTATACGGTCGAGAATAGCGTTGGTATGCGGAATGGAGGTTTTGTCGAACCAGGTCGTACATTTTCCGTACTTCTACGCTTCTATGCGCCGGATTGTACTCAGTGTTCAACTCCAAGTCGCGGAGATGATCATATTCCGTTCCGGTGCTTATCATATTGCGACCGAAATTTACAAAATACGGCGTGAAACCGGTGCTTTCGTGCACGCTAGTCCAAATCGCTGCCGCAATTTTGTGGACGGATTCGTCCCAATTTCGGTGGTCTGTTTGGCGGTTTAGTGCACATCGAATAGCGGTCACGATGACACGGTTTACGCGTTCCGCAGGATTTGGGCTCGGGTGGTAAACCGCGAGATTCCACTGCGTCACGCCATACTGAGCCAGAAGTTTTCGAAACATCTCGGATTGAAATACTTTCGCATTATCCGTAATGCATACCGAGGGTGCCCCAAAGAGATTAAATACTAAGTTTTCCATAACTGCGCATACACCTGGTGCTGTGGCAGCTTTCATGCACTGTACTAGTACAAACTTCGAGAAGAAGTCGCAGATCACTACTATCCAAACATTTCCCTTTTTAGTCTTCGGATAGGGGCCAAGGAAGTCGATTGAAATTAATTCCCATGGACGACTACACAACTTAGGTTTGCCACAGGTGGTCGTGCGTTTAAATTTGGGACTTTAGATTCTTTACAGACTAGACAGCTGGCACAGAATTGTTTGATCTGAGTCGCCATGCGTGGCCAATAGTATCGCTCACGGACCTTCTCCAAAGTTTTGAGAAAGCCTAAGTGTGCATTACTATGAATTTTCTCAATAATGAGTGGTCTTTCTGAGAAGGGAAGAACTTCCTTCCACCTGAAAGAAGGATCATCGGGTACAGTGGAGTTCGTAATAAACTTGAAAATCCTTCCATCGACGATTTTGAAGTCCCGGAATTGTTCTGGATTTTTCTCTATTTGATATTTTAGGCCTTCGACATACGGATCTGCCAGTTTTGAGTCTATCGTATACACGCTACGACTTAAAGCGTCTGCAGGTATATTTTCAGATCCTTTTTTGTATTGCAAGACAACATCATATTTGGACAACTTTAGGGCCCAACGAGCAATACGCGGGCTTTTTGATTCGATGCTCATAGTCTGCAAAAAGGTCAGACTCATTGCATCGGTCTGAACTATGAATCTATGCCCTTCGACAAAGTGGCGAAAGTTCTCGATACTGAGCAAGACAGCGAGGCATTCTCGTTCAGTAGCACTATACTTTCGCTGAGTGCTCGACAGTTTTTTCGAATAGTATGCTATACATTTTCGCACTCCATTCTGTATCTGGACTAGCACTGATCCGAGCTGTCGGTTTCAATTATGAAACTTTGGGAAAAATCGGGATTGGCTAGTATGGGGGCCGAAGCTAAAGCTTCTTTAAGTTTTTTTAAGCGCCTCTTCCGCTTCAACGGTCCATACGAACTTATTACGGCCCTTTTTCAGGAGATCTGTGATGGGCACTGTGATGTCGGAATAGTTTTGGATGAATTTTTGATAAAATCCGGGAAGACCAAGTACGCGTCTAACTTCCTTGACAGTACGAGGTGCCGGATAATCTAAAATTGGCTGGATTTTGGCCACGTCCATTGACAGGCCCTCTTCGGATAATACGTACCCAAGATACCCAATGCTTGTCTGACAGAACTTCGATTTCAAAATATTTATTGTCAATCCTGCTTTGCTTAATCGTTCTCCTACCAGCTGGATTAAGCGAAGGTGTTCCTCCAGCGTTTCTGACGTGATTATAATATCGTCCAAATAAACGTGAACGAATGGTTCCAAATCATGCCCTAAAACTTTTACCATCAGGCGAGCCATGGTGGCTGGCGCATTGGTCAGCCCGAAAGGCATGACTTTGAACCTATATAAACCTTTATTTGTTCTAAAGGCCGTTTTGTTTTTCGCTTCACCCTCCAGTTCTACCTGGTAGTATGACTCGGTCAAATCTATAACAGAGAAATAGCGAGCACGCTTAATCCTCTGTAAAATAACGGACATATTGGGTATAGGGAAATCGTCCTTTTTCGTTAATGAATTTAACCGACGGGAATCCAAACAGATTCGCCATTTCCCGGTAGGTTTTTTTATGGGCAGCAAAGGGTTGATGAAGTCTGCGGAACTTTCACATTCCTCGATCACATCTAGGCGCAACAATCGATCCATTTCATCATCAATTACCTTTTCTACGGCAGGTGACCATCGGTAAGAAGGAACTCGTTTAGGCGTTGCTCCTGGAAGCAATTCAATTGTATGTTTCAATAAATGAGTTCGCCCTAAATTTCCCTCCTTAGTCATTGGTAGATATTGAACCGCAAGGAACAATTTTGCTTGCTGTTCTGCCGTTAAATTATGTCCCGTTTCAATTTCGTCAGGATGCTCAATAATTTTTGTAGGAATTTCGACGGTAGGCATCTCTAGACTTTCATCCAACTCCGGAACCTCTTTGGATGAACCGGGTTCGATGGACGGAGTCATTTGAAAGCATATTTGGTCCTCGTCATCTCCAAAATAATTCTGGACATAATTGAGTGAGGAATTTGGTTCTGATGCTTCGACAAATGACTTATGGGAAAGGTTTTGGTCCGAGTTGCAAAGATGGAAATCGAAAGCTCTCAGGAAATCAATTCCTAGAATTAAAACCTTTGAAATCTCCGGTACCACCAATGTCGGAACCCAGACAACCAAAATGTACGTATAACGAAATCACCTGGAGGCTTTATATGTGCAAAATTTCACTTATTAGATGTCGCGAAAAGGCCTTATATTAAAAGGGCGTTAGGGAGCCAAATTTGTGGGCCAATAATTACGTTAGGATTATGGAGGTGAGGGGTGGGCTGATATTTTTTACGCGTCATACAATTAATTTTGAAATTCCATACAAAAAATCTTATTATCGGAGAGTAGTTAATGGATAGCCCCTTAGATGATTTTTGGGCCCCAGAAGCTATTGTAAAAATTATGCATAGGCATAAGCATGACAGTAAAATTCGTAGTTGCTACTCCGTGATTGACCGGACAATCAAAATTGTACAGAGAACCATTAGATGCAGCTTGGGAGTAAAGTACCATCTTAAATATACAATTTCTAGAACTCCAAACTTATTCATGTCAATAACGACACCGGCCATGTCTTTACGGTCATCGGGAAGGGAGTGAATGTTTTTGTGACGTCCATTGCTAATAGAGACCTAGATCACCTTTGCATCTTCATGATTTTCACAGGAAGGAGTTTTGTTAGTGGGAGGGTTCAAAAGCTACATGATCAGGATTCATCTTGGTAAATGATGCGAAACAAATGAAAATGGTACATATATCTCATTTTTCATAAAACAGGTGTAAGAGCTTATGATTACAATTATAATGAGGAATCATCCAAAGTTTGTTTAACGATTAAATAAATATAACATTGCCAAGATACAAATTTGTGTTATCTCAAGCGTGAAACGAGCTCACCAGTTGGTCAGCCATCCTCGACCGAAGTCACAATCTCGGCATCAACTCGCAAAATCTGGGATAAAAAATCGCTCCGATGACACGCGTGATGTTGGACCTTTGCAAAGCACTCCCCAGAAGCTATTGTGAAAATTTGAACAAAAGACTTCAAATCAAAAGAGGCTCAACATGCTTGAAGTTTGTATGGAGTAAAACGATCAAATGTATGGGAAAAACTGCTAAATTTTCTTTTTCGGTCATGGATATCGCTGTATTGAATAAATTTCTTTCGATTTTGGTTCAAAGATTCTCCAATCAATGGAGAAAGGATTGCAATATGGTGAAAGATATTTCGTTTGGGAATAAAAATTTCAAGCTTGGTGTACTTAAGATGCAATTTAAGGGATGTAGCTCACGGCAATGTAGCCCGTCATATATTCTGGAAGCCATTTGGAATTTGCAATTTGCAATTTCATAGTATTAAACACAGTTCTCATGAATAATATTGACTCGAAAAAGTATCTAAAAATAAGCATACGTGCAGAAAGTATGCTGATATTTTTAATAGTTATGCCAGTGAAAAATCATCGGATTTTCGTTACTTCGAAATCGCGAAATAGATTAGCAATAATCATCATTGACGCACTCATATTAATCTCGTGTATCCAGCAGAGTCCTTGGAGAACAAAAAATTCAGACCTACTTTAATTTTTACGTTGCGTTTGAATTGCGCGCATATCTGCGCGTTACCGCCGCCGCTGGATTTGGATTTAAAATGAGCGTCGCAATACTTGAAATGTATGAACGCAGCGTAAGAAAACATCGCGAATGATTTGTATGCCGTCCGCTTCGGTGGCGATCCGACAATTCCGTTAGGAAGGTTAATCATTCTTTAAAAAACAACATGAAACCCACAATGAACTATAGAGAAAACAGGTAAGAAATCATCAATTATTAAAATATGGAAATTGAAGTGGTCTACGAAGAAAAAATAAATGCCTTTGTAACGATTGAGTCGCGCACACAACGTACAGCAGCTTAAGCGCCACTCTCGGGTTAGAGAGACTGCTGACGCTTTCTCAGGTCCGGCTTAAGACTCTGTCTAAGGGCGAGTTAATCAAGTGGCACAAACACTTCGTATTCTTCAACAAACCCAAACGGAAGCTCAACCGAATAGAAAATCGAAAAAAAGATTCCTGAATTAAAATAGAATAATTTAAATTTGAAAGTTTCAAACAATCTAGCGAAGTAAGCGTTATATTTGGACCTTCAAATGTTTTGCAGGGGATTACAGCGTTGTTTGGATTCATATACGTACAAAGAGGTCCCTACTTTGAGCTCAAAGATCTATCTATCCTTATTATCTAGACTTACAGTTTCGGTGCAAATTTTGTTGTGGTAATGAGGTGGTTTCAATCGGTGGCGTGCGACGGATGCGTTGCACTGCCGGCGACAAGATGATAGGCGACGGTGTCACAGGCGACTGGTACGCAACAAGGGGATGTTGCACAGTGGGTTCACGCGCCCTGCGCGGAGAGGCGTCGTCACCTCGGATGGGATGAGAGTTTGAATGCGAGCAAACGACGGCGATCGCTTCTGGCGTTGCAGCGGTTGGGTGAGGTCTGAGACTGAAGGCTTCGTCCGTCTGAGCGGGAGCAGAAGAACGTACGAGCAGGGTTGCCACTAGATTTTTGAAAATGTCTGGCGAGTTCAAAATAAAAAGTCTTGCAAAGTCTGGCAGACACCATTGTGCAGGTATACTACTAGACTCCAATTTCGACGGTAACAAAAAAATATACAACATAGAAAAAAATATCTTAATTCACATCAGCACTAAAACATGGCCTTTTCTAAATGTTTAAGTCTGTATTGGAAAACATTCTAGTATTTCAGCTATGTTATTTATCAAATAAGTCCTTTGTGTTTATTTACATTCTGCCACATAGATTCTTATGATTGTACAAAATTAAAATCAAAACGATGAATCCCTGAGAAAGTTTCACCATGTCTATTTTCAAAACTCTATATAAAATTTATAAATGAGAAATGCACTCTAGTAGAGTTGATCTGGACTATGTTTAAACTACCGTCAGTTTTTCAATGAACAGAAGAGTCTAAATGCTAAAATACCATTGCATAATAATCAAAGTCACTAGGATGACCTCTCTACTACCATCATCATTTATCTACCACAAAACAATATTTTATTCACGATGACTTTTTTGTGTTTCAATAGTTTAGCAGTTCTAAACAACTCTTTTGTTTTTACTTAATTTATAAAAAAATACATGGGCAAAACAATGTCAGGTCTTAAGGAGTTTCTCTTTAAAAAATCATTTAGATTGGTTAAGTTATCTTCAAGAAAACTATAAATTACAAAATGATGTTTTTCGAAGGTTTCAAGATCTCTTTACGGTCAGAGTGGAACCAAACCCATGAATACTCAATACTCGAAAACGATTGCACAGATTTACTTCATTTCTACACTATAGGCGCTCATCAAACTATTGTTTTGAAAAGCGAATTTACCAATCATAAGAAAAATTCTAAATCCTGTGTAATTAAAGTAAGTATGGCTACCCGTCGGCCTGTAAAGTCTGGCTGAATTTGGAAAAGTCTTGCAAAACGAGTAGTTTGTCTTTTTGTCTTTCCCTCGATTAAAAGTCTTGCAGTGCCAGATTAATCTGGCATAATGGCAACCCTGCGTACGAGTGACGTGCGTCGGGGTGGTAGTTGAACGCGACTCGCAGGAAGGGGGTTCTCTGCCGCTCACCTCTCTCGTAAGCCACCGGATGTTCACCTGCGCAGCACTTGGCGCGTAAATGCACCTATGCGCGTGGCGATTCTAGCGCTCAGGGTTTGAGAGTACAAAAAAAAACCCTTCGTTGAAGAGAAACTATGTTTTTTTTAATTGCTTACACAATGTAATCTACTCTTCCGTAGATGCTATCGGAATTCTGAAACTCACAGTTTCCAATTATTAGGCACCGAAGAGATTTCCAAAATTTTAATGATCACTGATCTAACTTTTTTTCAAGGAACGTGTTGACCGCTTGGCTTCACTAGAAAGATTATCGCTTTCAAATATTGTTTGCCTCATCTAGGCCTAGCAAAACGAATTTGAGGTTTTTGGTAAACACCTATTGTTCGCATTTAGGTAGCAGTATCTGCAATGCAGATAAAAACTGACCAATCATCAGATGCCGCGTAACCCGATCCAGGGATGCTCTTTTTCGCATTTCCTTTTGACTTAAGCCGCGAACCCAATCGTGATCCACATCACTCGGGAGTGAGCCATCTCACTTCGCTGACACTCATGCTCTTGATCCGTTTCGCAACCTGATTTGGAACTGTGGAAGAACTTTGAGTGGTGCCAAGCTTTTAGTAACGCGAGTGTAGAAGTTCTCCCTTTTTCTTGAAAGATGGCACCGCCACATGCTGTCAGTTACATTTTACGTGGAATTCCTAAGGAATTTCATGTACATTGGACAAAAAGTCGTTACATTCACGCGCATGCTAAAAATAAATAAAAATTTTGAAATTTTAAATAAAATTTCAAAATTTTTATGAGTTACTATTGGTAAAATAGGTACATTTTAACTATAGACACACGAACAATTATATTAGATGTAGTTAAGTTTGGTTGAGTTAATTCAAAATTATCTATACTGAATATTTGAAGACATTTGGGGTTTGTATTACAAATTATGCAAATTATTGAAAAAAATACTATGTGATCAGATTCATGCTCTTCACACATTCTTCACTTTTTTATCACTTATGACTTCAGAAATATCTGAAAAATGGCATTATTCTAATCCGAATTACTCCTGAAATATCAGGAAACCGATATTTTCCGAACAAATTAACTCCAATTAAGAAATTGGAAACTAACTTCTAAAGGTATCTCACTCGAACCGAATTATCGACGCCCTTACCGGTCTCGTTCGCGCCCTGATCGTGCCTTTCAGACAACATAGTAACTCTCATGGGGTGAGTTTCACGTGAGTGCTGACAAGAAGTGCCAACACCCGTTAGATGGAAAAGTAACATCGACGGAGATGGTTGTGGGAATGCTATTGCGGTAAGTATACTGGACTATTGAACAAATTTGCTGGATGAACTACGGCTATAATAGAGTGTGAAAAACTATTCTGGATTACTACGGACCTAGTGCATATGAAGAATTACGAGAAAATTGTGGTTTACGTGGACAAATAATAAAATTTCAAAGTGACTATATTACAGAAAGAACAATAGAACGATCCAAGATTCTCCCTTGAGAACAAAGGAGGTCTGCTCTATTGTGAAAGTTTTGCTTCGCAACGCTGGGTCAACGACTTTTGTCTGGCTGAGCAGACTTTAGGCTGACTCCTATTCGTGAGAAACTGAGTTTATTCAACAACGGGAGGGAACCATAGGACATCTCAACCGCTGGACCATTTGCCTGTGCACCTCAATGAGTATTTTAATTTTGCAATTTTTGATTCTTTTGTTCGTGCATGTGGCTTATGCACTTTCATAGCTGGTGATCTGCACAACTGAATGCAAATCTATCGAGGTCAACGACCGAGTTAGAACTCAAGGACGTGACTTAACCGTATCACCATAAACTTGTGTTTTTTTCTTGGTTAACTGATAGTGTGTGCAATACCCGGTGAATGTAAAGCAGTCATAGCTTGTGCTTTCATACGAAAAAAAATCTGGTAATCTTGGTCTCAGGTCTTTTAGGCCTTTTTAAGAAAAGACCCATGAAACGTGCCGGGAATCCGATGACCTTTCTCATCCTCAAGGACATATGTATTTGTGCCTAAAGCAGTTTGAACTTTTGCACGACTGTATTTAGTGCCAAATTTTCCGACAAAGTGCTTATTTTTATCTGAAAGGTGCATATCACGCTTATACACGATATCACCTGGGCTAAATGTGTGTTTTGCGTTTGCCCTCAAGTTATACGGTCGAGAATAGCGTTGGTATGCGGAATGGAGGTTTTGTCGAACCAGGTCGTACATTTTCCGTACTTCTACGCTTCTATGCGCCGGATTGTACTCAGTGTTCAACTCCAAGTCGCGGAGATGATCATATTCCGTTCCGGTGCTTATCATATTGCGACCGAAATTTACAAAATACGGCGTGAAACCGGTGCTTTCGTGCACGCTAGTCCAAATCGCTGCCGCAATTTTGTGGACGGATTCGTCCCAATTTCGGTGGTCTGTTTGGCGGTTTAGTGCACATCGAATAGCGGTCACGATGACACGGTTTACGCGTTCCGCAGGATTTGGGCTCGGGTGGTAAACCGCGAGATTCCACTGCGTCACGCCATACTGAGCCAGAAGTTTTCGAAACATCTCGGATTGAAATACTTTCGCATTATCCGTAATGCATACCGAGGGTGCCCCAAAGAGATTAAATACTAAGTTTTCCATAACTGCGCATACACCTGGTGCTGTGGCAGCTTTCATGCACTGTACTAGTACAAACTTCGAGAAGAAGTCGCAGATCACTACTATCCAAACATTTCCCTTTTTAGTCTTCGGATAGGGGCCAAGGAAGTCGATTGAAATTAATTCCCATGGACGACTACACAACTTAGGTTTGCCACAGGGTGGTCGTGCGTTTAAATTTGGGACTTTAGATTCTTTACAGACTAGACAGCTGGCACAGAATTGTTTGATCTGAGTCGCCATGCGTGGCCAATAGTATCGCTCACGGACCTTCTCCAAAGTTTTGAGAAAGCCTAAGTGTGCATTACTATGAATTTTCTCAATAATGAGTGGTCTTTCTGAGAAGGGAAGAACTTCCTTCCACCTGAAAGAAGGATCATCGGGTACAGTGGAGTTCGTAATAAACTTGAAAATCCTTCCATCGACGATTTTGAAGTCCCGGAATTGTTCTGGATTTTTCTCTATTTGATATTTTAGGCCTTCGACATACGGATCTGCCAGTTTTGAGTCTATCGTATACACGCTACGACTTAAAGCGTCTGCAGGTATATTTTCAGATCCTTTTTTGTATTGCAAGACAACATCATATTTGGACAACTTTAGGGCCCAACGAGCAATACGCGGGCTTTTTGATTCGATGCTCATAGTCTGCAAAAAGGTCAGACTCATTGCATCGGTCTGAACTATGAATCTATGCCCTTCGACAAAGTGGCGAAAGTTCTCGATACTGAGCAAGACAGCGAGGCATTCTCGTTCAGTAGCACTATACTTTCGCTGAGTGCTCGACAGTTTTTTCGAATAGTATGCTATACATTTTCGCACTCCATTCTGTATCTGGACTAGCACTGATCCGAGCTGTCGGTTTCAATTATGAAACTTTGGGAAAAATCGGGATTGGCTAGTATGGGGGCCGAAGCTAAAGCTTCTTTAAGTTTTTTTAAGCGCCTCTTCCGCTTCAACGGTCCATACGAACTTATTACGGCCCTTTTTCAGGAGATCTGTGATGGGCACTGTGATGTCGGAATAGTTTTGGATGAATTTTTGATAAAATCCGGGAAGACCAAGTACGCGTCTAACTTCCTTGACAGTACGAGGTGCCGGATAATCTAAAATTGGCTGGATTTTGGCCACGTCCATTGACAGGCCCTCTTCGGATAATACGTACCCAAGATACCCAATGCTTGTCTGACAGAACTTCGATTTCAAAATATTTATTGTCAATCCTGCTTTGCTTAATCGTTCTCCTACCAGCTGGATTAAGCGAAGGTGTTCCTCCAGCGTTTCTGACGTGATTATAATATCGTCCAAATAAACGTGAACGAATGGTTCCAAATCATGCCCTAAAACTTTTACCATCAGGCGAGCCATGGTGGCTGGCGCATTGGTCAGCCCGAAAGGCATGACTTTGAACCTATATAAACCTTTATTTGTTCTAAAGGCCGTTTTGTTTTTCGCTTCACCCTCCAGTTCTACCTGGTAGTATGACTCGGTCAAATCTATAACAGAGAAATAGCGAGCACGCTTAATCCTCTGTAAAATAACGGACATATTGGGTATAGGGAAATCGTCCTTTTTCGTTAATGAATTTAACCGACGGGAATCCAAACAGATTCGCCATTTCCCGGTAGGTTTTTTATGGGCAGCAAAGGGTTGATGAAGTCTGCGGAACTTTCACATTCCTCGATCACATCTAGGCGCAACAATCGATCCATTTCATCATCAATTACCTTTTCTACGGCAGGTGACCATCGGTAAGAAGGAACTCGTTTAGGCGTTGCTCCTGGAAGCAATTCAATTGTATGTTTCAATAAATGAGTTCGCCCTAAATTTCCCTCCTTAGTCATTGGTAGATATTGAACCGCAAGGAACAATTTTGCTTGCTGTTCTGCCGTTAAATTATGTCCCGTTTCAATTTCGTCAGGATGCTCAATAATTTTTGTAGGAATTTCGACGGTAGGCATCTCTAGACTTTCATCCAACTCCGGAACCTCTTTGGATGAACCGGGTTCGATGGACGGAGTCATTTGAAAGCATATTTGGTCCTCGTCATCTCCAAAATAATTCTGGACATAATTGAGTGAGGAATTTGGTTCTGATGCTTCGACAAATGACTTATGGGAAAGGTTTTGGTCCGAGTTGCAAAGATGGAAATCGAAAGCTCTCAGGAAATCAATTCCTAGAATTAAAACCTTTGAAATCTCCGGTACCACCAATGTCGGAACCCAGACAACCAAAATGTACGTATAACGAAATCACTTGGAGGCTTTATATGTGCAAAATTTCACTTATTAGATGTCGCGAAAAGGCCTTCTATGTACAAAAGTGGAGGCGATATGCGTGCATATATTATGTGATGAATAATAACATACAATGCGAGTGTATAAATATTCTACCGAACTAACCTGTGATCTTATGCGACTTAACTTATGATAACAAATGTTGATTTGACAGCTGCTACAGATTGATGCGACTTACTTTGTACGAGTGTACGAGACGAAACAAAATGTATAAATGAACTCAGAAAAGAAGTGTTTTATGCGAGGAAACTCATCAAACTATCGAGTTTATCCACGGTGTTTTGCGGGTTGAATTGACTTAGGGTCGAAGGTTGGTCTGACGTCATGCTGCTGTGGGCAACGAAACGCCGTGGTTTCAGGATGTCCACACATGTGACAGAAAATAGCCTTCTTTTTGTCACATTCCCGCCATAAATGTCCCACTTTTCGACAATTCCAACACAGAGGGTAGGAACGATCGCTTTCCTCCGTTCTGCGAGTGGATTGATCTTTCGAACGATCAGTTTGCCCTCGGCGTGCTTGAAGAGCCGCGATTTCCCACTCTTCAGGTTCTGATGCATGACCTGCAATATCAGGTTCCTCATAATCAATCTCATTGACCACTGGAGGTCTATTTGGACCTCGAGGATGGTAGAGATTTTATTTATTTATTTATTTGTCGTCAATCAATAGTAGACCGTTTCATTACACACTAATTTTACATGTTTTTCTTATTTCTAACAGGAATTATAAAGGAACATTTTATGCTGCAATGTTTTATGAACGAGTTTACAATCATCGAACTGAATTGAAATATCGCTTCAATTTGGTTTTTGTCGTTGTGAAGTCAATACTAGCGCAATGTTTATTATATATTGCCATCATCTGATTAAGAGGCCCATATTTGGCATAGTTAGTACGATGATGGCACGTAAGGAATATATTCCGGTTTCGCAGTTGTCGGAAGGGTGCATAAAAATTTAGTTTTGCTAAGAGTTCTGCGGAGTCAATACGATGTGAAACAATATCATTTACGAAGGACACCATTGCGAATTCACGACGCGCTTTTAGAGTTTGTATGTTGATAAGCATGCAGCGTGCTTTATAAGAAGGTAGAGGAAATCTTGTCCAACCTAATTTACGTAGGGCAAACAGTAGGAATTGTTTTTGTACTGATTCTATCCGTTCTTCATGTGTTATTGAAAAAGGAGACCAAACTACACTACAATATTCAATTATTGACCTTACATATGCAGTATATAACGTTTTAATTGTGTACGGGTCATGGAAACTATAACTAAACCGTTTTATGAATCCAAGCATGTTATTTGCTCTGTTGATGATTGTATTATAATGATCAATGAATGTTAGTTTTGAATCTAAGATGACACCTAAGTCTCTGACTCTGTCACATTTTACCACTGGCTGATTTCCTAGGGTGATTGCAACGTTTGGTGTGTCTCGTTTTCTACTAAAAGCTATTAAGTTACATTTTTTTACATTCAATTGCAGCAGGGATTTATTGCACCAGGTGTAGAAGACTTTTATTTCATTTTGGAATATATTTATGTCCTCTTTATTAATAATTTCTAACTAAAGTTTCATATCATCAGCGTAAATCAGAACTTTTATGTGTTTAAGGATTAAAGAGATGTCGTTGACAAACAGTATGAAGAGAAGAGGGCCCAAATGGGAACCTTGAGGGACTCCAGAGGTGACTTGAATGGGATTCGATTTACTTCCTTTGAATCTAACTATTTGTTGACGGTTGGTTAAGTAGGACTCAATCCATTTCAGAAGATTAGACTCTATTCCTAGTTTTTGTAATTTGAATAGTAGCATAGGTATATCAACGCGGTCAAATGCTTTACTGAAGTCAGTATAAAGTGCCTCTACATGGTGACCATTATCCATTGCAGTGAGTGTGTAATTGACAAATTCTATTAGATTTGTATTTGTTGAACGTCCTTTAAAGAATCCATGTTGATCATTTGTTATTCTGCTTTTCATTTGATTGAATAGTTTTTCATTAATGATTGCTTCGAATAGTTTAGGAATACAAGAAATAATGGCAATACCACGATAATTCCTTATGTCAGATTTTTTTTCCATTTTTAAAGATGGGTACCAGGTATGAGCTTTTCCATGATTTTGGAAAAGTACCAGACTCTAATGACATGTTAAAAAGCCAAAACAATGGAGTTGTAAGTTCTACAGCTAAGCTCTTCATGAATAATGGTGGAATTCCATCTGGTCCAGACCCTTTTGAAACATCTAACTTATTCAAGCCTTCCATGACGTCCTTTACGTTGATATGACTGATTTCAATGTCTCTAGTATATTCTGGTAAGAAATCAAAGTAATTGCAATCGCGGTCTTCATCATCAAAAGTAGTATAGATTTCTTGGAAGAAAAATGCAAAAAGATTGCAAATTTTCTCGGAGCTATCACCAACGTTTTTGTCAAGATGCATTATCGAGGGAAAATTATCTGACTTCAGTTTTGTATTGACGTAATTAAAGAAATTTTTTGGGCAAGATTTTATTTCATTTTCAGTTTTTAAGTTGTAATCCTCATATGCGTTATCTATGGCTTGATTAAGTAGATCACAAATCGATAGATAGCTTGTTAAGTTTTCATTATTGTTATTTCTTTTGTATTTTTTATGTGCTTTCTGCTTGCGGTTTTTTATTTGTTCATTGTACCACACTGGAGTCTTGGAATGGTTTCTTCGCCTTATTCTTTTTAATGGAACCTCGTCAAGAATAATTTCAAATAACAATTTGTAAAATACGTCGACTGAGGCTTCGACATTTCTTTCGCTTCTTAAAATCGTTTGCCAATCTATCCTGTTTAACCTTTCCCTAATATTTTCATAATTTGCCGAATGATATTGAAAAACTTCTTCATATTCGCAGTCATCAGGTCTGTTATTCTTGTGTACAAAAATTGAGAGCTCAATTGCCGTATGGAATGCTTCATTTTTCCATAATGGGGTTAGTGATTCAGACACACAGAAGTCCTCATACATATTCGTTAATAAAAATCTAAATAGTTATTTTGCTTATTTTTAATGTGGTTAACTTGATTGAGGCCTAAGCTGGCGATTTTGTCAAATAAAAATTGCAATGTTTCGTTATCACCAACGATTTCCTTCCAGAGCGTCAAATTTATAGCAAAGTTGTGCTAAATGTTCCAACGATTCAATTCTTTCGAGAGCCAAACGGCGTTTGTATGACATTTTCATATTTTCTATGACAATGTCGAATTTCTCGTCATCTGGAAGTTTTTTCATTAATCTCTGGCAGAGTGTTTCAACATCTGTGAGGAATGCACTAAAGAGCTCATTTGGACGCTGCTTTCTATTCCGCAATTCTTCCTTAATGAATCGATCTCGATTGGGATTGTCGTAACGCATACGAAGATAAAACAATAAGGTATCCCAACAGTCAAATTTTGGTTCGTAGGCGGTGTACCAAACATAAGCATCATCCTTAAATAAAAGGTGAGCATGTGTTCGCAACTCCTCTTTCGTTATCTGATATGAACGACACAAAAGGTCAATTTGTCTCAAAAAATCTATAACCGGGATTGGGCTTGCATCACCAGCGAACTTTGGCCATTTTTCTAGAATGTTGCAAGTTTGATGAGGCAACCTTCCCCGAGGTATCTGATTTGTAGCAGCATTTCCACGCAACGAAGGATTAGGAGAAGGGTTTAATGGATAATTTGCGCGAACGGTGGGTTCATGTCGCTGTCCTTGTTCGTGGAAAGCCGTTGGCCTACCAGGGTACACTGGGTTTCTGAAAGCTCGGAAAGGAGTTCCGCAAAACTTGTCTGAAAGCCAATGGTGTATTTTCATTTCTCGATTCTTCTCTATACCCCACCACATTTTCAGATCGTTCATTAGCTTGCATCTGTAACGGCGCAGAAAGCCTTGGTCGCACTTGGGATGTCGACGGTGGAAGTGAAATCTGCGAAATGTCCACGTTCTGAATGTCTATTTCTCCTATTTGCTGAGCAAGACGGTTGACAACGACATCTTGATCGATGGGACGGGCTGGGGAATTGATCAGCAGCTGACGAACGTAAATCTCGACATAATTTTTGATTTCAGAAACATGTACAAAGTTTTGAGAAAACTGTGTATCATTTTCAGGTTCAAATGCTGACTGATTTTCTGGATGCTATGGCTGATAAGGTCGGCCAGAAGGAATCGAATGGGCGGTAGCAACAGGTTCTGACGGGAAAGGATTCAAAATTTGGGACGACCGGTCTTGAGTTTCAGTCGTCATACCAGTTGAGTCCCCCATTGCATCAATCGGTGGTGGTGGCCATGTTGCATTCGACAGATTTGGCTGAATGGTCGAGTTCAAAATTAGTCTCAGATCGCTGTCTCCGGACGTATCTGGAAGCAGACTCGCATTGGTAGTAGCCACGGTCGGCAAACCAGAGGAAAATTGTTCATCAGTCGAAGCATTAGCGGTACTGTAACGAGTTGCGCTTGTCACAGGTTCGGAAAATTGGGAATTATTCAACGGTACCCGTAACCAAGCACTACCGGAGGAAGTATTTGGCGAAATGGTAGGAGGAGCCGTACGAAAGGGAAGCTGAAATCCATTTGCGGACACGTTAGTTCTCGCAGCATGTTCCATTTCTGCTTGCAAATTGTTTGGTGCAGGCAGTCGACTATCCATTGAATGGTTTTGAACCATCTGATCGGCCCATGCAAGGCGATGCCCGCGATACTGGCCAGCTTCAACTTGATTTCCGGCTATTTCCACCCTTGAAACATCAGATTCCCAAACTGGAGGTGACACCAAAGTTCTTTGGGAATTCGATGTCATATTCTGAAGAATATTGTCGTCCATGTTGGTCGATAAATTACAAATTCAATGTTAACTCAGTTGTATATAAAAATTCAATAATAATAGTCACTTTGAGAGAGAAACAAGAAAAATAAACTTATTGGTATAGAAAGAACAGCACAAATAAACGAAATCCTACTCAAAAAATCTTAAGCTAACGAATTCAAGGTATAAACCGAAGGAAAATTCAAATTTAACTTAAAACTAAACCAAATCCAATAGAAAACTTAACGAATTTATTTAACCAATACTCAATTGACTGAAATTCAAAACCAAATTCAAAAAATCAAACAAATTGCCCAAATTTTCAGGGCCCCACGTTGGGCGCCAAATGTAACGATTGAGTCGCGCACACAACGTACAGCAGCTTAAGCGCCACTCTCGGGTTAGAGAGACTGCTGACGCTTTCTCAGGTCCGGCTTAAGACTCTGTCTAAGGGCGAGTTAATCAAGTGGCACAAACACTTCGTATTCTTCAACAAACCCAAACGGAAGCTCAACGAATAGAAAATCGAAAAAAAAGATTCCTGAATTAAAATAGAATAATTTAAATTTGAAAGTTTCAAACAATCTAGCGAAGTAAGCGTTATATTTGGACCTTCAAACGTTTTGCAGGGGATTACAGCGTTGTTTGGATTCATATACGTACAAAGAGGTCCCTACTTTGAGCT
>NW_018736646.1:0-33729 GCF_002204515.2 Aedes aegypti
TGCTGATTGCCATTCCTCTGGCTGCAGCGAAGATTGCAAGGCACAAGGAGGTTTTCCGTTCCAAAGACGGGTTGACAGAAGTCTTCATTTCCGATCTGTGCATTTACGTCGCCGATGACCATCTTGACAACTTGTTTTAGGCACTCTCTCTCCTTAGGTCTCATAGAGCTCATCTTTCATGTTATCGTGCTTATCGTTTGTTGGCGCTGATTAGGATGTAGTTGAAGAAATTGCCCTTCATTCTCAACACACAGATTCGATCGTTTTTCGGTTTGGGTGGTAAATGACTGGACAATGCGTACCATTGGTACTTCGCGTACCTACAGGTATAAAATAGATCCCATTTGTGGTCCTTAGTATCTTGTCCAGTAACTCCTATCCCTACCTCCCCGTGGTGCCGCCTGGGGTACGAGTAACCGTAGGGAAGATCGGGTAACCAACCCTGGTGGGACCTTGGTCAGGTCCGTCGCACTCGGGCTCAGATTTGGTACCACTTCTAGTACTGCATTCGGTCCCTCGGTAGTGTAAAAGGTACCCAAGTTTGACAGATCGCAGTACACTTTTCACGGCATTCTAGATTACCTTTTGAGCCATAAAATTTTAGGCAACTGCAAGGGACTTGGAGGTCTTCAATTTGTCTTTGCCTTGGTCGTATGCTGACAGGGAAGGGGGGCTCCTCTTTTCTGAGAGTGTAGCTTATCAGAGCGTCTGTTCTCCATGTTAGGAGCGGCTGATCATCGTCCTAGTGCCAGCGTGGGACTCTAAACAGTGCTGTGCACGATGATCCTCCGGCGAGACAGGGGGTTGGTGCAGGCCTTACAAGCCAGCCGTAAAAATCATCAGTACAGGAAGCATACAATGTAAATTCGTACCGGAACAATCGGCATAGACCCAGGCATCGAAAACGGACTAACGATTGGAAACTTGGATCATGGAACTGTAAGTCTCTCAATTTCTTGGGAAGTACCCGCATTCTTTCCAAATTATTGAGGGTCCGCAAGTTCGACATCATAGCGCTGCAGGAGGTTTGCTGGAAAGGGTCGACGGTACATACGTATAGGGATGGTTATACCATCTATCAGAGCTGCGGTGACAGACATGAGCTGGGCACAGCTTTTATCGTGATGGGCGAAATGCAGAGGCGCGTGATTGGGTGGTGGCCAATCGACAACAAAATGTGCAAGTTGAGTATCAAAGGCCGTTTCTTCAATATCAGCATAATCAACGTGCACAGTAGGGCGATTCAAAATTTAAAAATGTTTGAAAATCCAATCTCCCATATGTTCCTTACCATCCTTACCATAAAAATAGTGTTCTGTGAAATTTTCAGCTTTTTCGGTGGCGATTTAAAGGTGGCCCAAAGACAAAATAGGTTTGTATGGAAATTACTATGGAGAAATTTTGAGAAATGTTTCAAACACGCTAGTACTGTAATGTAAGTAAGAACGTATCATCCTATATTGAAAACTCATTCTTCAAGTCTTAATGAAGGATGTTGCTGAAGAAACAAATCCCTTTTGAGCAAATTTTGTTTGTGATTTTTGTACATGTTTGCAGGGCTATAATCCCATAATTAGCAAACTGATAACAAACAAACTCATGAATATCTTTTCTGCTATTTGTCGGATTGAATGAATGAGTTTTTACTATGGGATAATAAGTTTGTACTTACATTACATTACTAGCGGGTTTGGAACATATCTCAGAGTTTCTCCATAGTAATTTACATACAAACCTACATTGTCTTTGGGCCACCTTTAAATCACCACCTAGAAAGCTGAAAATTTGACAGAACACTATTTTTATGGTAAGGATAGTAAGAAACATATGGGAGATTGGATTCTCAAACATTTTTAAATTTTGAACCGCCCTAGTGCACAGCCCTCACCTAGCAAGTGACGATGACGATAAGGACGCTTTCTACGCGCAGCTGGAACGTGAATACGACGGCTGCCCAAGCCATGATGTCAAAATCGTTATCGGAGATCTCAACACTCAGGTTGGCCAGGAGGAGGAATTTAGACCGATTATAGGGAAGTTCAGCGCTCACCAGTTTACGAACGAAAACGGCCTTAGACTGATTGATTTCGCCGCCTCCAAAAACATGGCCATACGTAGTACCTACTTCCAGCACAGCTTCCCGTATCGGTACACCTGGAGATCACCTCAACAAACTGAATCGCAAATCGACCACGTTTGATTGATGGAAGACACTTCTCGGACATTATCGACGTCAGAACTTATCGCGGCGCAAACATCGATTCGGACCACTACCTAGTGACGGTTAAAGTGCGCCAACGACTCTCCGTTGTGAACAACATTCGGTACCGACGCCCGCCACGGTACAATCTGGAACGACTCAAGCTACCCGAAGTCGCAACTGATTACACGCAAAGCCTTGAAGCAGCGTTGCCGGAAGAGGGAGAGCTCACCGAAGCCCCGCTTGAGGACTGCTGGAGTAGTCTCAAAGCAGCCATAAACAACGCACGGTGTGCTGGAACACACATATTATCGAACTTGCATGAACCTCCGATCTTTTTTCACTAAAAGTTAACCTTGATAGTCAAAAAAAGCTTGCAGAATATTAAAAAATCTTTCATCGGCAAAAAATTGAAAAAAAAAATCAATTTTTGTATTTTTCTCTCATATATGAGTTCATATGAGAATACCAGAGTTACACTAATTTTGATGCATTGCAATACCTCAAAGATTTATTTGATATACCTTGAAGACGAATCGATTACAAGACGTTTCAAATTGAGCATAATTTCTACTGACATTCACACAATGTGACCAGCCCATGGTGGTATGCCGTTTATTAACGACATCGCATTTTTACATAAATTTATTAAGGTAAACATACTACAATTCACAAAATTTTCATCCATGTTTCCTATTCTACTGAATAACTGAAATCATTGGAGTTCGTTATTGAACATGAAGGTTTCTTAAGATAACAGACAATTGTATTAAAATACACAGCCATACAATTATATAGGGCAATGTACTGTTTCAATTTTGTATGGTATGTTCACTCTAGCTGGTCTTGTTATTCACATTTTTTTGATTGACAGATGGAGGAAGATTTTACGCAACCCTGTATACGGTGTCTACATCCGAAACTAGAACGCATACAAATATTGTAAAATATCGTTACATATACAGGGTTTGTACAGAAAATGTAAGATGTGACAATAAAAAAAATCTATGATAGTCTTATATTTCTTGTACGAGTAACAATATTATATAATATTTGTAAAGTTGTCATGCAGATTTATATTGAAATCTTGCAGCCGCTTGTTGGGTGCATTTGCTTAAACTAAATACATACCATAAAACGGGGTAACTTTGATAGTTTTTTGAGAGATTTTTTTTTGTGAAACAAACATTGGTTTGTTAGTTATCGATTGCACATGAAAGATTGCATAACGGTTCGATAATCGAAAGTCAGTTTTTGGTAATGGGGTAACATTGATAATGAGTAGATAAGCATATGAAAATCCACAACAAACTATTGTTTGACATCATTACAGTTTGAAAGTGTTTCAAAGTCAAAACAAACATGAAAATTGATAATAATGGGTATAAAACTATATCTCTGAATAGATATCTATCGATAATCATGTTTCGACATTGAATTCACCATAAATCAATCGTTTTTGGAACATGAATGAGTATAAATCGAATAAATCCCGTGAAGTACATGAGGCGTTGCATATCTCTAGGCTTTTAATGTTATACGGGAATTTGTGACGTTGATTACAAAAATGATTCCAAATTGTAAAACTGTCTTTCGCTATGAGGTTTGATGCTGGATTCATGTTCTACTATAGCTAGGTCATCGAGCGTATTTACCGAATTCATTATAATTTCATGAAATAGTGATAGTAAAAACAGATTGTTTGTGAGCGTTTTGAAAGTACTAAACTCTCATCATTCTCTTATATTCGAATGTAAAGCCTCAAATATTCTCGATTGGCACGAAAACAGCTCCGAGGTGAAGTGTCACATTGATACTCCTTACTTTCGCATTCGTTTTGTTTAACTGAATAACAGAATTTTTGTTATTTTGTTTAGTACGTTGCGGATCATGCACTATCAAACTTACCCGCATTATCGAAGATACCTCGTTTTACGATACTAAAATTTATGTGTCCATGTTGGTCATTGAAATTGGTTATTGAAAGTGCGAAGTCGTGAATAAAAGTGCTGGATTACGTTGGACCGATTTGTCATCTCCGCGACATTTCTATCAATAAGTATCTTTATTAACGAGATTTTTAGCCCTGGGCTAGTTCATCTCGGGACCAACGGCTTTACTTCCCTTCCGAAGGAAGTCGTCACTGAAATTTTTAGTGACTATCTTGGGGATAGGATTCGATCCCAGGTCCTCGGCGTGAAAGGCTAGTGTTCTAACCACTACACCAGGTCCGTTCCCGTTCGCCACATTTATTATTCATCTCATGACAAATAATTGGAGTGATGACATAATGTCGATCCGAAGTAATCCAGCTCTTTTATTCAAAATCAGGCACTTCAAACCCCAAATATCATGTGCGCATTGCATATGAGTTGATTAGTGACTGCACAAAACTTCATGTTATAGTGACCCTCTTTCAAGACTTTTGCGCGTATAAGCACATGAATACAGCCTATACTGCCATGTATATTCATTTCTGGGAATTCGTATTCTGATTAGAAAACTATGCCACATACGTAAAATATTACTGATTTGATTCAGAAAGAAGAATAAAAATCGTTCGTATGAGCTTTTCTGAAGTGAAAAGTGGCATTTCCATTATACCATCATCGGCATACCATCATGGGCTGGTCATATTGTGTGATCGTATTTAGGAAATGATGCTTAATTTAAAACATATGAGAATTCATTCATGTTAAAGATATGTCAAATTGGTCATTAAGCCGTTAGAAGTCATCATATTAGTGTAACTCTAATATTATCCTATGAATTCATATATGGGAAAAGGATAAAAATACAAAAATCGACTTTTTTCAATTTTTTGCCGATGAAAGATTTTTTAATATTCCGCAACCTTTTTTTGACTATGAAGGCTAACTTTTAGTGAAAAAAGATCGGAGGTTCATGCAAGTTCGATAATATGTGTGTTCCAGCACACCGTGCAACGCAGCGGAAGGTGCCATTGGATTCGTGGAAGCAAATCGACGGAACGGTTGGTTCAACGAGGAGTGTCAGACGGTTTTGGACGAGAAGAATGCAGCGCGGGCGATGATGCTGCAGCAAGGCACCCGTCAAAACGTGGAACGTTACAAACAGAAGCGAAGACAGCAAACCCATCTATTCCGGGATAAAAAGCGCCGCCTGGAAGAGTTGGAGTGCGAAGAGATGGAGCAGCTGTATCGTTCTCAAGAAACACGAAAGTTCTACAAGAAACTAAATGCATCCCGCAAAGGCTTTGTGCCGCGAGCCGAAATGTGCCGGGATAAGGATGGAGGTATCTTGACGGACGAACGTGAGGTGATTGAAAGGTGGAAGCAGCACTACGATGAACACCTAAACGGCGCAGAGGAGGAAGATCAAGACAGCAGGAGGAATGGCTTCATCAGTACGGCGGATAAGGGAGACGTGCCAACACTAGGTGAAGTTAAGGATACTATCAAACAGCTCAAGAACAACAAAGCAGCTGGAAAGGATGGTATTGAAGCGGAATTTATTAAAATGGGCCCGGACAGGTTGGCCACTTGTCTGCACCGACTGATAGCCAGGATGTGGGATACAGAACAGCTACCGGAGGAGTGGAAGGAGGGAATAATATACCCAATATACAAAAAGGGTAACAAGTTAGAATGTGAGAACTATCGAGCAATCACCATTCTTAATGCAGTGCTTTCCCAGATCATCTTCCGCCGTCTATCGCCACTGGCAAGCAGATTTGTGGGAAGTTATCAAGCCGGTTTTGTGGACGGGCGATCGACGACAGACCAAATTTTTATGTTGCGGCAGATCCTCCAAAAGTGTCGCGAATATCAAGTCCCTACGCACCACCTATTCATCGATTTCAAAGCGGCCTATGATACCATCGACCGCGAAGAGCTGTGGAAGATTATGGACGCGAATCGTTTTCCCGGGAAACTGACTAGACTGATCAAAGCAACGATGGATAGTGTACAGTGCTGTGTGAAGATATCGGGTGCATTATCGGACCCGTTTGAAACACGCAAAGGACTACGACAAGGCGATGGTCTTTCCTGCCTCCTGTTCAATATTGCTCTAGAAGGTGTTATGAAACGGGCGGGCTTCAACATGCGGGGCACGATCTTCAATAAATCCAGCCAGTTCATTTGTTTCACTGACGACGTGGACATTGTCGGAAGAACGTTCCAGGTGGTTGCTGAACAGTATACCAAGCTGAAAAATGAAGCAGATCTGGTTGGATTAAAGGTAAATACGTCGAAGACGAAATATATGCTGGCTGGAGGAATCGAGCGCGATAGAGCTCGCATAGGCAGACGAGTGACGATCGACGGGGATGAGTTCGAGGTGGTGGACAAATTTGTCTACCTCGGATCATTGATAAGGTCGGATAACAACTGCAGCCGAGAAATTCGAAGACGTATCATTGCCGGAAGTCGTACTTACTATGGACTCCACAAGACCTTGCGGTCTGGTAAACTTCACTTCCGTACTAAGTGTACCATGTACAAGGCGCTGATAAGTCCGGTAGTCCTCTACGGGCATGAGACGTGGACAACGCTCAAAGAGGACCTGCAAGCGTTAGGAGTTTTTGAACGACGTGTGCTTAGGACGATCTTCGGCGGAGTATGTGAGAACGGCGTATGGAGGAGAAGAATGAACCACGAGCTTGCGCAATTCTACGGTGAACTCAGTATCACGAAAGTCGCCAAAGCTGGAAGGGTACGATGCACAGTGGTACCGCCCATAGGTCATAAATCGAAAAACAAAATGTCTTGGTTGCCATTCCTTTACCTTTTCATGGATCAATTATGATCTCAAGAATGTAAAAACAGAAACATTATAGACGTTCCTGTATGATATGCATTGTAAGGCTATGAATGATTTTCATTTTTCATATGTGAAAAATACGTAAAAAATTAAGCGATTTCAGCACTATGTTTATTGTCCTCGCATATCAGAATCAAATGATTTTTCAATCAGTTAAGATTACAGAACATTAGTACAAATGTATTTCTATCACTTCCGATATGTTTTAGAGTGTTATTTGATATCTAGGAGTCAGAATTGATGTGAGTAATGAGGACAGAAATATACTCACTTCGTAACTACATCACTTTATTTGAAGTACGTTTTTAAATATGTTCTTAATCACATTTAATCAAACATTTGTCACCAAATGATCATGTTTGAGTAGGAAAATGAACCTGTGAAGGTTCTAGCTGCAAATATTTGCAAATAAGTTAGCAGCGTGCCTTCAAAATTGTGAGTTTTTACCAATAAAGGCAATGGTAAAAATATTCATAGAACTGATCACATACCAGTATTTTTGTAGCTAACTGGAATGAATATACATAATAATGAAATTTTCACTACTCAAACTTGAATTCGATATGAATGCACATGCAACTTTGTATATTGATTTAACAAGTAGTTTTAAGTGAGGTCGCTGAGACAATAAAATCCTATTTAATAAGTATTGGTACTACATCCATTCTAATATGTATGACATGACTTTCCAAAGTGTGGGAGGAATGACATGAAATTGTTCTTGTATTTATTTTGAGCATCAAAACAAGATATTCAACGACATTCCAGCATCTATATATACAATGCTTAAAAAATAAAATAGTGGGAATAATAAATATTAAGAAGCAACAACATATTACCAAATAATTCATTAGTTATTTATAAGTTGAAAATATATGAAATTTAGGGTTAATTACATTAAGTGACATGTTCGTTATTTGGTGTTGGTAGTGATTTGATGTGAAATTGGCATTATCAATTAATAATAATTTCAAGTATTTGTTTCGTATGTACAACTTTGACACTTAGAAAAGTGTTCATTAGCTTTTTACATCCACATACCAAAAAGTAGGCTTCTGCGCATGTGAAGCAACTCTGTGAGGAGAATCTTCTCAAGTTCGCCATTAATAATCCTGTGGAGCTCAGAATCGTTGTTGGCAAGCGGGAGCCCCACGAAAAACCTTTCATTCCATTCTGACGTTACTATAGGAGTGAGGCGTCAAAGTTGTGCCATGCCTACTAGATCGTTTGATGTTCGATCCGCTGCTACATTCTCGGATATCTTTCAACAGGCTTTTTATTGTCAGCCATCATAACAGGGTTGGAAGACAAGATCTATGACAATGTTCATTCAGTACCACACATCCTCCCTCTTCTCAGGAAAAAAAGTTTTAAGTGATGAGTTTTCACATCGTTTTCGTCATCACGAAAGCATCTTTCACATCGCTAAGAACTTCCCCGATGTATACTGTCTCATATCTCAACTGTTCACTTGTACATGCGACTTGGAAACATTTTTCCGCTGTAGGATACGGTGTTGAACTTATTGATCGGTTGAATGTCGTTCCATTCATTAGAAACGGCAAGCTTATTCTATGCAATGACATCTCTAAGACGAACTAATTTTGGACAAAATATTGCTATTAATAAACTGACATATACATGTTGAACAGAGTAGCATCAGCGTTTGACTCTCATCTTGTTGTACATTCAAACCACCTTACTTTCACGGAAATACTCACTCGAAGACTTGTTTGGCTGTTGTTACTTGTTTTGATATAACATACCTTGATCTGCTAAGTTACTAGACATCATTGGGCTTACATATATCATTCTATAGATACATTTTCGACCGCCAGTCGCGCATGCATGTGAGCATCACTTTTATTAGGAACCAATTTGTGACCACTAGTCGCGATAGCAAGTGTACACCACCATTGCTTAGAGCAAATATACGACCACTAGTCGAGCTTAAAACATCAATAATACTTGATAGGAACAAGTATACGACCACCAGTCGAGTTAACAACATTAATAGCAGTTACTAAGAACAAGTATGCGACCACCAGTCGCGGTAGCAAGTGTACACCACCATTGCTTAGAACAAATATACGACCACCAGTCGAGCTTACAACATCAATAATACTTGCTAAGAACAAGCATACGACCACCAGTCGAGTTAACAACATTAATAGCAGTTACTAAGAACAAGTATGCGACCACCAGTCGAGGTAGCAAGTGTACACCACCATTGCTTAGAACAAATATACGACCACTAGTCGAGCTTAAAACATCAATAATACTTGATAGGAAGAAGTATACGACCACCAGTCGAGTTAACAACATTAATAGCAGTTACTAAGAACAAGTATGCGACCACCAGTCGCGGTAGCAAGTGTACACCACCATTGCTTAGAACAAATATACGACCACCAGTCGAGCTTACAACATCAATAATACTTGCTAAGAACAAGCATACGACCACCAGTCGAGTTAACAACATTAATAGCAGTTACTAAGAACAAGTATGCGACCACCAGTCGAGGTAGCAAGTGTACACCACCATTGCTTAGAACAAATATACGACCACTAGTCGAGCTTAAAACATCAATAATACTTGATAGGAAGAAGTATACGACCACCAGCCGAGTTAACAACATTAATAGCAGTTACTAAGAACAAGTATGCGACCACCAGTCGCGGTAGCAAGTGCACACCACCATTGCTTAGAACGAATATACGACCACTAGTCGAGCTAGCAACATCAATTATAATAATTGCTAGGAACAAGTATACGACCACCAGTCGCGGGTAGCAAGTACACACCACTATTGCTAGGAACAAGTATGCGACCACCAGTCGAGTTAACAACATCAATAGCAGTTACTAAGAACAAGTATACGACCACCAGTCGAGTTAACAACATCAATAGCAGTTACTATTGTTAAATAGTTAGAATAGATCCCTCGTCATAAGATCTAGATAAACTGTGGTAGATGAACTTGTATAAGTACTATCTTGAAGATAACAATTATCTTGACATGAATTGTATTTCCGGTTTACTGCTATAAAAGGGATTGTAACGAGAGGCTCAGCCTCTTTCTCCTGTTGGATTTTGTGTAATAAAGAACATCAAGTAACAGTGGCGACGAGAAAATAGCAAAAAGTTTGCGGTGAGCGCGTGTGGATAAATAGTCTATCGTTTCGAAAAGTGCAAGTGGTGCAAGAGCACGTGGTCGCGAGTGTCGTTTGAATCTACGGTGTGCACAGTAAAGTAATCGCTAGGAGATGCCGAAAGAAGTAGTGCCTTCCGTATCCGGGTCTCAGGCTGCGAAAGTGGAAGCAGTCAGTGGAGTGAAGCTGATAGGAACACTGGAAAACTTCGTTCCAAGTGCGGACTTCGACGATTACCTGGAGAGAGCGGAAAATTTCTTCGAGCTGAACGACATCAAGGATGATACGTTCAAACGGAAGCTGATTGTCCACTTCATCGGATTACCTGCGTTGAAAAAGCTGCAGCAGTTGTTGTATCCCGACACACACAGGGATGTGACCTACGAAACGGTAATAGAGAAGCTTAAGTCATACTTCAGTCCCAAGAAGAACCGAATAGCCCAATCGGTGGAGTTTTTCAAGCGAAATCAGAAAGAATTCGAGAATGTGGCGGATTTCGCGGTTGAGCTACAAGCACTTTCAAAACACTGCGTTTTTGGAGAGTATCTGGACAAGGCGCTCAGGGATAAGTTCATAGCTGGCCTTCGGAACGCCAAAATCCAAGGCGAGTTGTTGAACAGCGACGACGACACCACGTTTGAACGAGCAGTATCCAAGGCGAAAAACCTGGAGCAAATCGAGGCGGATTTGGTGAAGATGAAGAGCAAACAGGAGTACACCAATCGGATCAACGCGGGGCAGTACATGCGACGAAGCCGTTCGAAAACACGTTGCCAAGATGATAGTAAGCACAGTCAGCAAGGAAGCCGGGAGAGACGGTCCTTTTCCAGGAAGAGCTCAAGGAATCAAGGTAGGAAGGTGATAACTTGCTTTGGCTGCGGTAAGAAGGGGCACATCGTTAGGAATTGTTGGAAGAAACGAAACATGAACGGACTGGCGAGCAGCGATGATGAGAGCGACCTGCGGCAGACTGGAAGCGAGAGTGAGCTGCACCACGTGACAAATCTTCCCCTGTATAGAAAGGTATGACTAAACGGTAAGTGGTTTTATTTCGAGATCGACACAGGAGCAACGTATACGGTTATGAGCAAGTATGATTATATAGAGAATTTTTCCGATTTGCGGCTTCGAAGAAGTGAGGCAAAGTTGAAGGTGATTTCTGGAAGCTTTCTAAAGATAGCAGGATCGATTAGAGTTGAGGTTAGGGGCATAGGAGATCGTTCTCACGTTTTATCGTTGATTATTGTCGACGGGGATAGATTTCGTCCGTTGATGGGTCGAGATTGGCTATGTCTATTGTATCCCGAATGGCGAAGCTTTTTTGTTCACGAATTAGGCGATAGTGCGAATATGAATGTGTCAGTGAGTGACCAGAAGTGTGAGAGAGAAAAGAGTAAGTTACTCGCTGTGTTGAAAACAAGGTACCGGGAGCTTTTTACGGATAATCTGCAGCATCCAGTGGAGGGCTTTGAAGCTAGTATTCGCGTGAGAGACCATGCGTCTCCGTTGTTCTATAAACCGTATGAGGTGCCGTACACGCTCAGAGAAAAAGTCTCAGATGAGTTGAATAGGTTGATCAGTGAGAATATTCTAAGGCCAGTGCGGCATAGTGATTGGGCTACGCCCATTGTGGTGGTTCCTAAACCAGATGGTAGTGTGAGAATCTGTATGGATTGTAAGGTGACAGTGAACAAGGTCATTTGCAATGAACATTATCCGTTGCCTAACATCAACGATGTGTTCGCCAATCTGAGTGGTTATAAGTATTTTGCTAAGCTGGATCTACAGGGTGCGTACATGCAGATAAAGGTTACGGAAGAGTCGCAGAAGTATTTGGTTGTAAATACTCACAAAGGCCTGTATGCGTTTACGAGATTGCCGTTCGGTATTTCAAGTGCAGCGTCGACTTTCCAAAGAATTATGGATGAAATTCTGGCTGATATAGAGGGAGTGCATTGTTATCTGGATGACATTTTGATGGGTAGCGATACTATTGAAGGATTGATTGCTACACTGTACAAAGTACTTGATCAGCTGCAGAGGCACAAGGTAAAGGTCAACTTGAGTAAGAGCGAATTCATAGTTCAGGAGATAGGTTATTTGGGTCACAAGGTGTCGGAAAAGGGACTTAGTCCATCGGCGGAAAAGGTTAAAGCAATCGCGGAAGCTCCTCGACCTAGAGATGTGATGCAGTTGAAATCGTTTTTAGGGATGATTAATTATTATTCGAAGTTCGTTCCAAACTTGTCGATGAAGCTTAGTCCACTCTACGCGCTGCTAAAGAAAAATGTGCGCTTCGAATGGAATGCACAGTGTGAAAAAGCTTTCACTGAGTGCAAAAAGCTTTTGCTGAGTCACAACCTGCTAGAGTTGTATAATCCTGAGTTACCGATCGTTATTATTTGTGATGCGAGCTCAAATGGGGTCGGAGCAGTGTTGTGTCATAGAGTAGGGGAATTCGAGAAGCCAGTCTTCTATGTGTCGAGTACTCTCTCTGCGTCAGAGAAAAATTATCCGAATCTTCATCGTGAGGCGCTTGCGGTAGTATTTGGATTGACGAAGTTCTTCAAATACATTTACGGGAAAAAGTTCACAGTTGTTACCGATAACAAACCGTTGGCAAGCATTTTTGATTTTAGGAAGGGTATTCCGTCATTGACCGTCACTAGGTTGCAGAAGTATGTCCACATGTTGTCAATATTTGATTTCGAAATTGAGTACCGGCCGGGTTCGAAAGTTACGAACGCTGATGCTTTGAGTAGGTTGCCCATTCAGGGTGAGACAGGAGTGGAAGATGTTGCGGATCTCCGTTGGTTGAGTGGCGAAGCAGAAATTATTGATCTGGAGATGATCGGTCAGGCCACTCAAGATGATCCGAGAATGAGAGAGCTTTATGTGAGTGTGAAGAACGGATGGAACGAGAGTGCGGTTCCAGCAGATTTGAAATCAGGCCACTCAAGATGATCCGAGAATGAGAGAGCTTTATGTGAGTGTGAAGAACGGATGGAACGAGAGTGCGGTTCCAGCAGATTTGAAATTCTACTTTTCGAATCAGAGCTGTTTGTCGTTGTACAGGAACTGTGTGATGTATTCGGAGAGAGTAATTGTTCCAATGTCTTGTCGGAAACGTACTTTAGAGTTGTTGCATGGATGCCATCTTGGTGTTATTCGCATGAAACAGTCGGCTCGAAGGTATGTGTTTTGGCAGGGTTTGGATAAGGAAATCGAAGAATTCGTTCAGCAGTGTGAGGTGTGTAGTAGTATGGGACGATCTGTTAAGAAAAAGTTCTCTGAATGGCCAAAAGCTCTTCGCCCGTTTGGTCGAATACATTTGGATTTTTTCCATTTAGCAGGGAAGACGTTTCTGATTTTAATTGATGCCTACTCTAAATGGATGGATATTACGATGATGCAAAGTACGGATGCAGAAGCGTTGATTGACGCGCTTAACTCGGTGTTCAGAATTTTTGGGGTTTGCGATACCATAGTCAGTGACAATGGTCCTCCGTTTAATAGTAATGCCTTCTTGAAGTACGCAAAATCGATGAAAATTGAGTTGTTGAAAAGCCCGCCTTACTCGCCAGAAAGTAATGGGCTTGCAGAGCGAGCAGTTCAGACTGCTAAGAGTGGGATTAAGAAGCTACTTGTCGATCCGAAGTTTAATCACATGAAGTTGGTGGCGATTGTAGAGATATTTTTATTTAGTTATCGTAACAGTTATAGTCAGGCTATCGATTGTACGCCTGCTAGTAAGGTATTTTCGTTTATTCCGAAAACGGATCTGGACTCTAATTTGGGTATGAAATTCGAACAGTTGAAGAAGAAAGTTAGGTTTAGTTTAGACGTAAACGATCAGGAAACTTTGAAAGATGGTGGAAGGAGTTGCCCACCAAAATATAAAGTAGGTGATCTAGTGTGGTATAAAAGTGAGGTTAGGTCCACCAGATCTTGGCTGGAAGCAGAAATTGTGGGAGTGAATAGTACTAATACGTTTTATGTTGACATCAATGGAGCGGTAAAATTAGCTAGTAGAAATCAGTTGAAACCCAGAGTTCTCAAAAGAAATGACTACATCTGCCCTAAAGTTCGAATTGAAAAAAGAGTTCCAGTGAGAACCCCCAATGAACCCAGATTATTGAGAAGTGTTAGTGTTGATTCTCCGAGAAGTTCTCCTGATAAAACAATAGAAGTTCGTAGGAGTAGAAGAGTAGGGAAGAAGCCGGAGAGATTAGTAGTGGGTTCGTTATAATTGTATAGAACCGAATTTAAGCAGGGAGGTGTTAAATAGTTAGAATAGATCCCTCGTCATAAGATCTAGATAAACTGTGGTAGATGAACTTGTATAAGTACTATCTTGAAGATAACAATTATCTTGACATGAATTGTATTTCCGGTTTACTACTATAAAAGGGATTGTAACGAGAGGCTCAGCCTCTTTCTCCTGTTGGATTTTGTGTAATAAAGAACATCAAGTAACAACTATGAACAAGTATGCGACCACCAGTCGCGGTAGCAAGTGTACACCACCATTGCATAGAACAAATATACGACCACCAGTCGAGCTTACAACATCAATAATACTTGCTAGGAACAAGTATTCGACCACCAGTCGAGTTAACAACATCAATAGCAGTTACTAAGAACAAGTATGCGACCCCCAGTCGCGGTAGCAAGTATCGCTTAGAACAAATATGCGACCACCAGTCGCTCTTGCAATATCAATATTGCTTATATGATTATAGGAAATAGTTTGCGTTTGATTGATAGGAACAAGTTTGCGACCACCAGTCGCTCTAAGGACATATTCATTTCCATCATCTGTCGCGTTAAAGACATTACTTTTTTTATTGCAACCACCAGTCGCTTTTAGGGACATTTTTTCCATTGCAATCACCAATAGTGGCAAGATTTTTTTTATTGCAACCACCAGTCACGTTAAGGACATTTTTTTTTTTTTGCATTCCAAACACCAGTTGTGTTAAGGACATTTTTTTTTCATTGCAACCACCAGTCGCGTTAAGGACATTTTTTTTTTGCGTTCAAACATGTTTTTTTTAACATGGCATTTATTTAGAAATAATAATGAATTAAGGAGGTTTCAATAGTTTGGATTTCACCGGTTATCGACACAAAATTCAAAAAAATCACCGATTCAGTATGCTCCACACTTAACTTGTTCGGTAAACATTACTGGATACACAATGTACTGAAGCAAATAGGAAAGAAAACAATAATGTGCACTATTGGGCAAATTTGACCAAAACATCGATAATACTGAATCGATTCAAATTCGATACGTCGCGACGAATCGATTCGTTTATTAAATTGAATCTCTTGTATCGATTCGATTTTTCCGCTCTTAAGCAAATTTACAAGAACAAAATAAGACCAAATCCCTTGCATTAGGGTTTCATATTGCTTCAACATCAAAAAATCGATTAATTGGAACGAAAAATCTACTTTTGGAACATCAATTCAAAAACGCTAATGACTAGGAAAATTTGCACGCACTATTTTTTTTTTTTTTTTTTATCTTTATTATAGTGGCTTTTCGCCCTGGGCGAGTTCGCCACTCCAATGCACGCACTATCATTTTTCACTCTATCTTACTTTATTAGAAATGTGTGTATTATTACAGAAGAAACATTAAAATGGTCACATACAACCAAAGCGAAGTTTTATTATTGTGTATATAGAAATTTGCAGAGTTGATAAATGTTACGGGAGTTTTTTTTTTGTACGATTGAAATTACTAGTTGATAAGTTATACAAATTGATTAATATTCAAGAAAACCACTAATAGAGCTTCAACACTTCACTTCTCTTTTGCAAAATCATATTATCATACAGATTATACTTATTATACAAATTATACTTTATTATACGATATTTTTTTTTTTTTATACACATGTTGCACGGATATGTTCAATTGCCTTCTGCAAAAAAATAGTTCAGTTCCTAACGTTATTCTTTTTCCGTTCAACTTATGCAGAAAATAGGTCCCTGATAAAATCAAAGTGCGCACTTCATAACTTATGAATCAGCTCGAAATAAACATAATCTTTGAATTGGATAAAACAGATGAAACACTTCCGCCATTTTTTTTACATTCAAATATTTCCATCGCAGCAATCTGTTTGAATTCTAAAGCAAAACAAAATATTCACTTCAAAGCCTGCATCGCTCAACTCAAATAGTTGAGGTGATGCTGGTGTTCAATAAGAGCAACAACAAGAACAGATAGAAACATTACTGCTTCAACGAGTAGTAAAGCGACTAATATTACTGTTTGCGTTTGACGTGCAAATCTATTCTAACTTGGCTTCAAATGCAGTAACACAAAGTAACCAAAGGATACTTAGCAACCATAGTCCATATAACCGCCAACCTATCAATGAAAATCAATCTTTGACTTCGCTTTCGTTGTTGAAAATCTTACCGCGTTTGGTGCTCCCACATTTGATATTTGCGCTTCAAACGCACACAGAAATACATATTCATGAAATATTTTCTCTTGAACCAGCCAAGGGCTGAAAATCTCCCTAATAAAGATAAATAATAATAATAAATATTTCCTCTTCAATTAGTTTTCTCTTATTCATAGAAAATACCACATTGCTGTTTACTTACAGATATATGCCTTTTTTATCAGCTTCAAACTTCCCTCCACAATCACTCTGAACACTTATTTTCACACGCGGCTTAAGAAGTATCGACACAAACACATTTTCTAGTGGACACTCCCGCTTGCTAACGAATCCAGGCTCTCCAGGAACATGAAAATGTATTAAAAATTCTGGCAGGTTCGCCAAATGTGGAGCTCAGAATCGTTGTTGGCAAGCGGGAGCCCCACGAAAAACCTTTCATTCCATTCTGACGTTACTATAGGAGTGAGGCGTCAAAGTTGTGCCATGCCTACTAGATCGTTTGATGTTCGATCCGCTGCTACATTCTCGGATATCTTTCAACAGGCTTTTTATTGTCAGCCATCATAACAGGGTTGGAAGACAAGATCTATGACAATGTTCATTCAGTACCACACAAATCCTAATATATTGCTATATATCTATAGATTCAATGCTACTTATCAATAAAACATTAAATACTATTGTTAATCTTGGACACGGAAAAAAAGATATTTGCAAGTCAGTTTTTTATTGCACATATAATAATTCATATAACAGACCATTCGCTAGATGATCAATTAGAATTTTTTTAGTGGTATCAATAACGGCATCAACCTCGATGGAGTTTTAACAGTCAAAAATAATTAATTTGGCAATTTCTGATGGTATTTGTCATCGGATATTGAGTAAAATGATTTATGACCGCTTCGTAGACCAAATGGAACCACTGTGCGATGGGCGGGACACGTTGTGAGAATGCCGGACAACAATCGCGCAAAAATGGTGTTCAACTCAAATCCGGCCGGTACAAGACGAAGGGGAGCGCAACGAGCTAGGTGGTTTGACCAAGTGGAGCAGGATCTTGGAAGTGTGGGGCGATCGAGGAATTGGAGGTTCTCCCAGCAGCTGGTGCAATTCATGGTTCATCCGCCTTCTCCACGTTCCGTCTTCCATCTGCACTCCGCCGTAGATGGTCCGCAACTCCTTCCGTTCTAAAACACCAAGGGCGCGTTGATCCTCTGCACGTTGGGTCCATGTTTCGTGCCCATAGAGGAGTACCCGTCTAATCAGCGTCTTGTAGATGGTTAATTTCGTACGATGTTCGTACTTTGCTCGATCGGAGCGTTCTGTGGAGTCCAAACTAGGCACGATTTCCAGCAACTGGATTTCTCTGCTGGTGTCGTCATTGACGGAAATTTTTTTGAAGATTTTAAATGAAAAACATCTAGAATTTCCCCGAAACTTTTTGGCAGGGATATCTTTGAGAAAAACTATTCTTTTAATACTTTTCAAGCAGGTCTTTCTTGAATTCTATCGAAATTAACATCAACGACTAAGCCAGGAAACAAGAATTACTCCTATATCACCAAAAAATCCTACAGAATAAGAGTATTGTGGATTACTTTAGAAACTCCTAACAATTATTTTCTTAGGAGCTCTTTTAATTTTTCCTTTGAGCGCAGTTTACAACAATTCTCCACAATTTCCCAAGAATTCCTGGAAAAACCATCCATTTCTTCAGGATTTTCTTCTATAAATACTTCAGGAAGTGCTCCAACGGTTTATTCAGGAATTTTTGTAATAATATCCCTAGCAGAAATTTGTTGGATCCAGGAAGTAATTTTTTTTGAGAAATTTTCTTTGTATCCTGCAGAATAATTTTTGGTGAGCTTGAGCTTAAGCTTGATTGGCCGCCCGTGGATGCACTCCAGTATCGCCAGATGAGCTGCACTTACACAAGGAACCAACCGAATGACTGCTTGGGACTAACAGGCATCCTCAGTGTATAAGTGCTGGTGATCTTCTATTTTTAGGCAACAATGGCACCTGCCACGTCAGAATGCAGACCAATGAGGGGAAGGGGGAGGAATTGATGATGCATTGAACTGACTCCCACGTAGACCGTATATTCCACTGCATCCACGTCATTTCATGCGGGAGTGTATGGATTGGGGGAAAGGCATGACAGAGAGGTTTGCTTTTGTGGTTAGCAGACTGCCTATGTATCAGGCGTAAGAAAGGCGTGCGCGTGGAAGTAGGAAGCGTTAGGGAAACGGTTTCTTGTCCGTCTCTGGTTCTAGCGTTTGCTATGAACGAATAGTTTGAGTGTGATATATTTGGAATGGAAGATAGAAGCAAGTGAGAGATATACAACTACAAAGTACGAGGAAAGGGACGGGCCTGGGATTGAACCCATGACCTTCTGCATATGAAGCAGAAGCGGTAGCCATCAGACCACCAACCCCGTCAACCTGCAGAATAATTTTTGGTAGTGTTCTTACTAAGAACTTCTTAGAAATATTTATAGATAAATTGAAGTTATAAAATCAAAACCCGAAGTAAGTATTGAATGAAGTCCTGAAAAAAAATATTTTCTCAAGATTTCTTAAAAATCCATTCCAAAATTTCTTTAGAAATTTCTCATAAAACTCAACTTTTATAAGAAATTTTGAAATCCTGGAAGTAATATCTTGATAAATTTCCTTTGAAATCCGCAGATTAGTTGTGTTCCTAGAGATATCCATAGATAAATAGTTTTTTTTTGTTTAAAAAGGTTTTACATAAAAGGGGCAAACCTATTTTCAGAAGAAGATGCATCGAAGCCATCGACCTCGGATTTCCGGAAGCGCAGGTCTGGAAAACTGGACAGCAGATCGAGCAGAGGGCTTGATCGATTGGTCACTCGCTGGCGGTGACCAAACGATCAAGTTTTCGGCTTGAAACTCTGTCTGGTTCTCGAGATGTGTGCTCTTGAAAGTTTCATTCCTTCCCTTCCCCGATGACCCTAAAAGCGTGGCCAGCGTAGTTATTGATTTTTTAACGTTTGGAGGTCTTGAAGATGAAAAGCTACTCCCAAGCTATATCTCTTAGTTCTTCGTGCAACTCCGATTGTTTGGTCAATCACGGAGAAGCAACTACGAATTGTACGGTCATGAATGCTTATACGTAATTCTTGGAAAATCTATCCAAAAGTTTCAATGTTTTAACTTCAGATGTTCTTTCAGGAAGTCCTTTAAGAATTTTACTCAAGAATATCCCTTACATAAATTTTTGGAGTTCAGGAAGTGATGTCTAAAACATTTTTTTTTTTTTTTTGGTTTCTGCAGAATATTTTTTGAGAGGGTTTTTAGAGATGTTCAAAGATAAATCATAATTACGAAAATAGAACACGAATAAAGCATTGAATGAAATCCTGAAAAATCATTTTTCATGTGATCTATTTTCTAATGTGTGCTTGGAAGTACTCCCGAACCAATATTTCGAGGAATTCTGAAAGAAAAAAGTGCAATCGCAGGATTAATTTGTGGAGAAAAAATGCGAGATGTTTTAGATGAACTTTGGTATATTAATAGAAGGAAATCAAAACATAATATTTTAGGTGTTTGTAGATAAATTCTTTGAACTCTAGAAAATTTCCAATTTTCGGAAATCTTTATAAAATTGTTGATGAATTTTTGAGAAATCCTTCAGAAAAACTTAAAAAATAACTTTCATAGTTTATAACATTTTCCGATGACTGTTTACATGGAATGATGATGGATGATTCACGATTTTCAATTGTCAAAGTAATGTATAATTCATGACATTTATCTTCCAACAAACTAATGTGACTGCTAGTGCAAACGAATGCAAATGTCTTGCCTACGACGACATGATGAAAAATAGTCGAACACTATCGCAGACCACCTTTGATAATTTTAAAAATATATTCTCCTGTGTGGCAAGCCATTAGATTTTTAATTTTGTTTTACATCAGCCAGAGGCACTAATATTATATATCAGGTGGCCAATAATCAAAAAAGTGATGTGCCCCAAATTACAATTCTTTTTCCCCATTTCATGGTAAACATGTCTGCTAAGAAATCCCTAAAATATTAGGGCATGATTTGCATTGCACACTCAGATGTGAGGTGCCAAAGTTGAGCCTATGGAGACAAACTTGTTTTTATTAACAAAAAATATGGTTTACTCAAATGAATATAACTTTTTTCTATAATACTTACGTAAAATGTTTTTACACCATTTGAAAGCTTATAAAAAAGGCTTCCTAGAAACAATAAAAAAATAAAAAAAGGCTTCAAAATAGTGGCTTTTATGATGTTTTTTTATAAAGCGGTTAAAAAATCGAATAAGCTTATAGTTAACACATCGAGTACTTTTTTGTCCCAGGCTTAAATTCAGTTCCAAGGGTACTTTGAGATGTAAACTAAAGGATCGTGAAGAATTTAGCTGCACAAATTTGCACTTTTTTAATTTAAGGCTTTTTGAATTTTTCCAATATTTTTAACCATTTTCTATTGAAAACAGCTAAAAATTAATTCAGAAAATAACTCAATTTCGCTAAATCATTCATATCATCATTTCTATGTAAGTTTTAATATTTATAATGGTTTGCACAACGTTAATCGTATAAATGGCTTATATGCATTATAAGTAACAAAGTTTAATATTTCGCTATAGGCCCTATTCAAAAGTTAGTCTCGAAAACTTGTTTTTCAAAATGAAACATCAAATTTGTATCATAAAACTCTTAAATACGACATGAGATGGAAAAAATATTTTTGGCCGCCAGTCTGTATGGAAACCGCCCATAGTGAGAGGAGGGCTTGTTGAGTATTGAGCTTCAAGTCAACAAGCATAATAAATAATCTGTAAAAGGTGAACAAATAAGGTTTAAATTCACATTTATTCATACAAATATGTTCTACCTACTCTGTATCGATTTCGACTACGCTTTCGGATTATTCTTGCACTATTTGAGTGAAGAAACCTTCAGATTCATAGACCTGATCAGTGATCTTGAATGTAAATGAATAAGGTTTAAAATAAACAGGCTTTATAAGATAAGATCTAGTTTTTTAAGAACAAACGATTGTCTAAGATAATCTAAGATCCACTTTGAATAAAAGCCTACAGCTCTACAGCCATAACCAGTGGTGTCTCGGAAAGTAATGAATAGATTTGAAGAGCTAGACTAAAGCAATATTGATAATCTTATAATACCATATTATAATAATCACACCAGGATTAAAGTGATTGTTTTAGATTCAAGATCTAAGAACTCAATTGAGTACAAGATTTTAAATGAACAATCGTAATTAGCAATATCTTGAAGATAAATATAAAAATGGTCATGGCTGCATTGGCCGGACGGGATTCTACAAGAATCCAGGAAAGATTCAATAATAATCCAGGCGGCATTCTACAAGAATCCCAGATGCGATTCTACAAGATTCTCAGACGGCAGTCTACAAGAATCCCAGACGGGACTCTACAAGAATTCCAGGTGAGATTCTACAAGAATCCCAGACGGTATTCTACAAGAATCGCAGACGGGATTCTACAAGAATCCCAGATGGAATTCTCCAAGAATACCAAATGGGATTTTACAACAATCCCAGACGGGGTTCTACAAGAATCCCAGACGGGACTCTACAAGAATGCTAGACTGGATTCTACACGAATCCAGGTGGGATTCTACTAGAATCCAGGCGGGATTCTTCAAGAATCCCTGACGATATTCTTCAAGAATCCTAGACGGGATTCTCCAAGAATTCCAGGCGGGATTGTACAAGTACCCCAGGCGGGATTGTACTAGTACCCCAGGCGGGATCTACAAGAATCCCAGACAGGTTTCTACAAACATCTTAGTCAGGTTTCTACAAGAATTCGAGACGGGATTCTACAAGAATCCAATACATTCTATTAGAATACCATACTGGCCTTAGATAAACGTAAAAGTTTGCTAATTATCAATAGGGTCCTAAAGCCCTGTCCAGATTTTAGTGCCAAACGCTTAAATTTAGGCCAAAAACACATGTTTACTCAATTTTCTAATGTTTTCCGTTGGTTTAAGCCCAAAAAACATTTTTTTAGATTTTGTCACATCCTTCGGCTTAAACTCAAATTTTGGGCGTATTTTGTTTTCCGTGTCCCTTACGAAATGTCAGACAGGAACAACCCCAGTGGTCGATCTAAAACCCCTGTGGTGTTTTTGTCGACTAAGCGAACGTCAAACATGATCAAAAGTGTCAAGGTTCATTTATGGACCAAATTTTTAAATTAAAGTTTAAACATGATATAGCCATTATTTGAGCGGGAAAAATTGCTAAAGTAGTTACAGTAACATGCTTTTTCGTGTTATTAAATAAAAACAAGATTTCATTAAAAATTTTAGGACCCAATTGGAAGGTTAACTTCAAATTACCAGTCAGATATTTACCCTAGCAAAGTAGCGGTTTATGATTGATTAAACTCAGCACTGCTGTGACCTGCCGCCTACATGGTGAAACCCACATTTTGAAATCATTCGCTTTGACGTAAACATGTCTGGTGAATTAATTCCAACGGCATTTTAGAACTAGGCCCCCGCTTGCAACGTTCGTCGATCGATCGCACATAACTTATATCACCTCTAAATATAGTACCGCATAGTTTGACTGATAGCAATCGGTGCACCACCTCTAACCTGTACCCACAGACAAACAGACGTAACACTTTAAAAATGTTGCATGAATTACTGTTTTGTGCAATCATACCACAAAAAGGCACTAGTGTGAAACGTCAAACACGAACAAAAACGATACACGTACCTCTGGTTTTGAGTTTTGTAACAAAGTGAATTTGAAATGATCGTTAAATAATGTCAATCAGTGTTACGTCTATTTGTCTATACTGCGGCGCAGCGGTCGACATCTGTCGTCATCGATCAAAGCTTGCACGACGCGACTCCACAACGAAGCAATTGAGACTCAATTTGAGTTCCAAGGCACTTACTTATGGTTCATAGTGCCCTTCTTCCAACCGCTTTGGCCGCCTCCGATCTCTTATTGGATCTCAGAACTCGTGAAATCCATAAAGTAATCAGTAAGTTTTTTCCCATCGCAGCAGCTCGCGATTCGCTTATCATGTCACTAAAGGGAGGCCTACTATGACGATGCTGCCTTCTTAAATTATGGATAGATTATTCAACTTTTGCATCCTTTGCAGCGTTTTTCCCATCCATATGGTACACTACTTTCCAATACGCCCGCGGTGGCAAGTGCATCATGGAAAAAAAATCCTCCTTCATACCAAAACCAGAGTGTGCCTATTGCACTATGGTTGGACTCCATTCACAAAAGTGGTCAAAACTACCAAAAATGTTTTTTTTAGATTTTTACATATTTCATAATTTTATAAAACATTTAAGAATATTATATTCTTCCTTCAATGAAAATGTACTAAAACTTGAATTTGTTTAACTTATGTGTCAAAAAATTGCCTAAATTAAAATAGAATGCCCTAAAATCTCTATTTACGTTATAGGTTAGGGGTACATCAATAGAATTTTACGTAAATTGAAACATTGCGTAAATTCTCTGCCTCGAAATACAATTTGTATGAAATTTACATATGATGATACTTTTGTTACTCAGTTCATTTGAAATGTATGTATCTACTTTTTATAACTCTTTTATACGTTCGATCAAATACGAACGAAAACACTATTGACATCTAATGTATATTAGGGTATCCGTCCTATTATGGAGGACTTAAGCACGGTGTTGAAATTAAAATCGTATTTCAGTGTCCAAAATCTAATCTTTATAGTATTTTGCTATGTTAAGTGGTAAAACTATCCTTTATGTGGAGTAAAGTGAAGTAAAAAAGTAATTTTTGGAATCATATATAAATTTTTTTGACATGAATCTGAAGCTCTTCCTCTGTCCTATTATTGCGGTATTTTGTCCTATTATTGCGGTAGTGCCGTTCTATTATTGCGGTATACCAAAAATCATAGATTTTATTACATTCAAGATACATTCAATACCACACAATGTTCGAGCATTGAAATTATGCTCCCTCCATGTTAATGACACTGCACGGTACTGTCAGTTTGTGTGACTTTGGACATATCTATGAGGAAAACTAATTCATTACTTTATGTCACGATTCGAAAACAAATCAACAGAATTGAATGATTTTCTGCCGGTTTCGTCTCCTCTTTCGTCGTAGGTGGACAATGTTAAACTGAATAGACAAGGTTCTTCCATCTGAGACCACTAGTCGCTATATAAGAAATGAATTTGTTGAATTAAATATAACCTATAATTTTGATGCTTTTAAAAGTATTTTCCACTAGCAACACAATTTTAAGGAATTGCTTCCTTACGATCATCCTATATCTTAGTTTTTTCACATATTTTTGGCATTTGTTCCGATTTTCAGCCAGTTTACGTGATTTTTTGGTAAAACATTGTATTTATTTGCAAAATATTTGTAAATAAGAGGAATTACAGGGTAAAAATAAACATAAACATTTTGTTTGACTAAATAAATGTATGAATAACTCAAATTATGTCCCAAATTAGTATCCTAATGATATAATTAATGTTTCCAGCAATTACATTTAAAATGACTATTGAAATATCGAATTTTTGAATGAGATTTACAGATACCGCAATAATAGACAAAAAGCTATTTTCATTGTCCTATTATTGCGGTATATGCTTTTTCTCAAAAATATAGAACTTTTATTCGAAATTCAATATCTATCATGTAACTACATCTATACTGAACTGATATACCCGCTACATATAATTGTTTTGGTTATAAACTTAAAAAAATTAAGCTTATGAAAACAGGCCCGTAGATAGAAAGACTGGTTAAAGATATAGGCTTTGCTTGATGCATCATCTAAAACTGTTCTTCCAACGATCAAAATCGTTTAATTTTTGAAGCATTCATCTGGTACAGCTTGGGAATACTATAAGCTTTCATCATCATCAATAATATCCATAGAAAATAGAGTTTTCGATTAATAATGAGGGTTTAATTCTTATACCGCAATAATAGGGAATATCGCAATAATGGGCAAATTACCCTACTCCGATTAACACGATAAAATTAGCTTTGGTCTAACTTTATTCATTTGCGACCAATGTGCACCGCCCAGCTCGTCCACAAGCAGAGTTTCACATTTCCTTATCAAAAACCGATGGATGGCTCCATTTTTGCAATCTCTTGCAAAGTGCTGCAATGAATAAAATATTAGCCCGGCTTCAATCGCAAACCAAAGAATGATCCAAGAGTGATATGCCAACTGCCAACAACAGTGAACAGTATCTAATGCAGAACGAGCGAACCTAACAAGGATAGGAATTTCAATAAAAGTGGTATTGAGTAACTCTGAGGGGGCACAAAACGCACGCTGATATTACGAGACGACGGACACTGCGTTCGATTCTTTGCTCATGGATAAGAGAAGGGACCTTTGAGTGGGGAGGGTTCTACTTCGTGGCCCTTCCAAGGAAGGGTATTTATTTTGCGACGAGTTAAAGTGATTTCTGGTGAATTTGGTACAAATGGAACGTTCAATTTAAGTAATAAATGCTTCCTATCATCGTCTTTCCATTTCCATAGTTTGTAGATCCCGAGAAAACCGTTTCTGTTAGCACTAGTAGTAGGTTATTTTCAGATGTCCTTCCCAGAAGCATCTGGAGAGGTTTGAAGAAAGATATGTCTTTATATGCATTTAAGAAGAATTTCAAAAATCTTCCTAACCCTAAAGAGAATAGGGAGCCGAATCCTATTCTTGGCACTTTTGATTTACTTCGGCAGAGGGGTTTTTTGAAAGCTACAGATCTCATATTTGGCTACAACATGCGTCGTACTGATGCGCTTCTTATTGCAAAATGCCAGACAATTTGACCGAAAAAAAACCATGCTAAAGTGAATCATGAAAGTGCCCAAGTGGTTCTACACCCTATGTGCTTGCGAAATGAAAACCTGTATCAATTTCGTCGGGGATTTTTACTGAACTCAAGCAGAATGTTAAAGATGTTTATGCCTTTAACGACGACTAAGGACGACAGACCACATTTTTACATTCAATATAGGATTGACCCCTTGAAGAGTTCCTAAAGACAGTCCTCTATGTTTTTCATAGTATTCATTCTGAATAAATCTAGAAGGTTGCATGAATGTAGATAGTAATAAATGATGAAAAACCTTAGCGAGTTTCCCAAACAATATTTGAAATCTCTAGAAAGAACATTTGAAAAATTCCTAGAAAAATTTTAGAATCCATTACGAATAAAATTTAAAAGAGTTTTTGGAATGCTACGAGAATAAGAGGAAAGGAAAAAAGATCTTTGTAAAGATGTGTATTCAAAGAGGAAACCATTAAAATATTTGAGAGAAATTTCTTCGAAAACATGTTGGGAAATTTCTCATGAAATCATTTTTTTTTTCATCTTTATTAACGAGATTTCCAGTCCTGGGCTGATTTATCTCAGGACAAACGGCTTCTCTTCCCTTCCTGAATGAAGTCTTCACTATAACTTTCACGTTATAAGTAACTATCTAGGGGATAAGATTCAATCCCTCATTTTTGGCGTGAGAGACGTAACCAGTGGATTACAACAGAGTTGTAACAAATTTTCTTACTCAGTCATCGTATTTATTCCAACAAAATATGTTGTAATTTGGCTGGTTAGTAGTTAAAATAACAAAAATTATAACACATTTTTTTCTACACTGAACCAAATAAAAACAAAATATGCTATACTTAAAACAAAAATGTCACTCATTATATTTCAAATCAAACAAAAATATAGGAGTCGATGCCGGTTATGGATCCTTTGCGTATTATGGACCCCCTACAGAAAAACATAAAATTAACACTCAAAGCAACTTTATTCCTATGAAAAACCACCGGGGGAACTTCGATTACATTGTTAGTCAGCAGTTTCAGGCAAAATATTTGGTTTGAGACGCATAAATACAGATATTTAAACAGTTTTGTAAATGAAACCACACAAGAGGGTCCATAATACGCATTTCCAGGTGGGTCCATAATAGGCTCGTCGGCAGCGAGCCGGATTACATGGGAATCAAATGGAGGGTCCATAATACGCAACGTCAAATTTGTAAACAATCCTATTATGGACCCCGGGAGGGTCCATAATAGGCATTCGGATAACAGTTTTTCAAATGCATATTTCGCTGGAAAAATCTAATGATTTTGTATGTTTCATAGACGTACTATGAAGTAAAAACATTGAATTTGTTGTTAGACTCCACAAAACGTATATGCGTCTGAGACATCATTGCGGAAAAGCGTCTAGAATGAATTTCAGCTACTAAGGGGTCCATTACTAGCATTGAAACCCTAACTCATTGAGCGGTTCCACAGAAAATTACGACTTTTTTCCCGAATTTCATTTTTATATTTTTTGATTTGGATGAAATTTTGCACATGCTTTCTTTATGGCCAAAAATGCCTTTTTGCATCATCGGCTCACCATTTTGACTCTGACCTTACTTTTGAGAAGGGCCTAAGAAAAAAAATCCTTAATAATTTTCAAAAAAATATAACTTAGAAACGGTTTGTCCGATCAGTTTGGTACCTTCCGCAAAGTTTTAGGTTATTGTTGGGACTATCTGGAAAAAATATACACTGTAAAAAAAAATTGTAATTTTTTATATATCGAAAATAAAGCTTAAAAATCAATTTTCTCAAAAATCGTATTTTTGATTTTTTTATTTTTTTATATGTTAAAGTAGACAAAAAATGAAGTCTTTTGCACAGTGGGTCAAGATGGAGAAATCATGGACAAAAAAGTTATGATTTTTTTAAAAAAAAGGTTGATCTTTCAATATGGTCTAAATAAACTTTTTGAATGCTTTTCGACCCGATTTTATGAAAGTACGCAAAATTTTCAACAAAAAAGGTATATGAGAAAATTTTGCTAATTGCTACCGAAACATTTGAAAAGTTTATTATGACCATTTTCAACAAATTCACCTTTTTTTTTAAATCATAACTTTTTTTTCCATGATTTCTCCATCTTGCAAAAGACTTCATTTTTTGTCTACTTCAAGATATAAAAAACTAAAAAAATCAAAAATACGATTTTTGAGAACATTGACTTTTAAGCTTTATTTTCGATATATAAAAAATTACAATTTTTTTTTTACAGTGTATATTTTTTCCAGATAGTCCCAACAATAACCTAAAACTTTGCGGAAGGCACCAAACTGATCGGACATACCGTTTCTAAGTTATAATTTTTTGAAAATTATTAAGGGTTTTTTTCTTAGGCCCTTCTCAAAAGTAAGGCTAGAGTCAAAATGGCGAGCCGATGATGCAAAAAGGCATTTTTGGGCATAAAGAAAGAATGTGCAAAATTTCATCCAAATCAAAAAATACTTTCTTCCATCCATATTTTTTTGGTCAGGGTCTGTATTCTAACCACTACACCAGACCCATCCCCCTTTAATGGGAATGTTAACTCAAATTTTATAGAATTTCGTAAAAGTATATGGAAGAAACATGTTAGAATCCTTAATCAAATTTATTGCAGAATGTCGAAGACAATGTCTGGGCTGATCTCCTTAGTATTTTCTAGAAGGATCTCTCAAGAAAGCAATGGATGACCTTCAAAAAGTTTAAGATAACTATTTAAAAAATCTTTGATTGCAGTAAATAAATGAAAAACCGAATTTAGTTCTATACCATTTAATTCCTCTAGAGTTTGTATCCTTTGACAGATACGCGCATTTCGACCTCAACTGTAAGGCCGTCTTCAGTGTCGTGTACTAGACTCGACTTCCGAGGAAACCAAGAATTAATTCCTGTTTGAAAGAGTTTCCCAAAATATTATGGGATGAATTTCTAAAAAGTTCATTAATTTTCTACTAGATTAAATATAAAAAGGAATTGTTCAAGAAAAAATAAGAGAAATCTAGTATAAATTTACTATGAAAATACATTTGTAAATTTTCTGAAAGTGCTCTCAAAAAAGCCTCCAGGAATAATTCAAACATCCAGTGAAGTCTCTAATCGAAATCTCAAAGGTATTCTAGGTGATTTATATCAATATTCTTACTCTAGATGTCCCGGAAAACGTTGCATTTTACCAAGCAGTAGGCTATGAAATAGGCCTTACAGAAGTCTCTTAGAAGATGACATTGTAGTGTTTCCCGTTCTGCTCCGTTTTCTTGTTGGTTTTCACAAATGATATAACTTACAAACGCGTTATCAAGCAATTTCATGACATACAAACCCCATTCTATTTTAATTTATTAGATGAAAATGTTGCAGACGATTCTATGAGAATTACATGGAGAAATTTGTAGGTTATAAATTTTTAAAGATAATTTAAATAACTCTATTTATTTATTATTTTGATTCAACTGACTGTTAAGGTCTCATTGAATGACTTATTACTATGTTAACAATAATACATCAATTACAAATCATAGAAAGTACGGAACCCACAATATAACACTAAAACAAACAAATTAATACATTAATGGCAAATAAATTCATCATACAATTCAAATTATCGATCATTTTATACAGAACCATTTAAAACTTTAAAAACATACTTTTAGACAGGTTTTCATGTTACGTTTTGCCTTTTTCTGTTTACAAATTCTCTGAACTTCACATTTTTTGGTCAGGTCGCCGGATTCATTGCTTGGGATTTCAAATGTTTATCCAAAACTACTTTCAACGATATATAGTCCCACGAACGCCTTTGAGTCCACTTTGGTACCAGTTTTGAAACATCAATTTGCTCGGGATCGGGAACATCCAGCGCGCGGGAAATCATTAAACGAACATCTCGCTCAGTAGCACTCACGTCGATATTCGTTAGAAATAACGAGAACTCGTCGTCATTTGCTATGAGCTGATTCTCATCTCTCTCCGTATTTGAACCACATGCATCGGTTCCGTTGAATAGTTCGCATGATGAAATTGAAAGAGAAGTCGAATGTAGTAGTGATGCGTCTTTTGTCGAGGATACTTTTACGGTATTGGCTAACGCTTGTTGAATACCAGCCACAGTGATTTTCAGGAGGTTCACTTCATCTTCTACACGCTTATAACATTGATCTTGGAATCGATCACATCATCAGCAGTATCGTGACGTACATCTCTCCATCGATGAAACATTCTGATACACTCATCACACATCCAGATGATGTTGGATGATAGTGCGCACAACGCATCTTCATTCACTCCAACGCAACTTGCATGAAAAAATCCAGCACAGTCTCCTTCACAGACGGTATAAAGCTCGGCTTTAAAGTCGATACTCAGAGAGCACTTTTTACAATCTCTCTTATCATCCATTTTGGTGCGCGAATAGCAGTCACTATATTTTTTACCAATAGTGATTCTAGGATTCCGTTAACTAAGATATATTTCGATTCTAACACACAATTTACCGAAATGTCCAAACGAATAATTTCGCACGATCGATCGGGGTAAAACAGATAGTAAAAATGAAGGACTAAAAGTAATTCTAGCAGTAAAGCTTTTGATAGTTTCTTGAGCGACTGCGGAAAATATTTGCAATTCCTTTCCGATCACATTCTAGAGGAAATCCGGTATGTTTTTAGGATAATATTTTAGAGGAATATTAAAAAAAAATAAAACGCCTTTAAGGATATCTTGATCAATTATCTATGAATTAGTGGTGTTGGGTTTAGTCCACAAACCATCACCAATTCAGTAGTTAAATAGGGCCAGCGATGATCTCAACCAGTTTTGTAGATGGGTAACTAATCCATTTTAGATGCCATTATCGAAGCCCTTCTTCGGTGTGGAGTTCGATTTATCCTTAGAGAGAGGAAACAGCACACTGACAGTAGGCATGTTTTCTTGCCTTCTTTGATTCTTGGGTTGTGCACAACGGTCAGATGAGCTTATTTTGGTCAAAATCATTTTCAATTCTACAGTCATGTCTCTCTTACTCGATATTTCCCCTGACTCGATGGAATGCGTGGTCCCTTCAATTTAGCATGCTTTGATACCTCTGTAAGTCGATACCCCTCTAACTCGATGTTCCCTAACTCGATGCTATCTGTTCCAATATCCCAAGTGAATTTACTTCTCTAACTCGATATTTTCATGAAAAAGTTTCAAATGTCCTCCAAATGTTAAAAAAAATCAAGAATTTGAATATTATGACTAAATTGATAGGGCCCAAATAGCCGTAGCGGTAAACGCGCAGCTATTCAGCAAGACCAAGCTGAGGGTCGTGGGTTCGAATCCCACCGGTCGAGGATCTTTTCGGATTGGAAATTTTCTCGACTTCCCAGGGCATAGAGTATCTTCGTACCTGCCACACGATATACGCATGCAAAAATGGTCATTGGCATAGTAAGCTCTCAGTTAATAAATGTGGAAGTGCTCATAAGAACACTAAGCTGAGAAGCAGGCTCTGTCCCAGTGGGGACGTAACGCCAGAAAAGAAGAAGAAGACTAAATTGATAGTAAAATTGAGGTCCTGGGTGATGAAATTTTCAATTTTCGCCGACCGGTAAAAAAGTTTCACATAGGTAAATGTGGTAAAATTGTATTATAATTCACATTTAAATTACTATTTTGAATGTGTTTTGTCAAAATGATTAAATGTTTAAAATTTGATAAATATGTGTTCTGTATCTCGATACCTCCCTAACTCGATGGTCCCTTCAATATCGAAAAAGAGAGAGTTAACTGTAGTTGGTCACTATGAAAAGGATATGAATATGAAAAAACTCAGTAGCACACAACTATATTTAGAAATTCAACTTTTTAAAATGTGAGATCATCGAAAAACATCTAGTAATCTTAATTACGTTTAATTGAACTTTGACGGTTTTTCACGCTCTGCCCTTCGAATGTGCAGTTTTCTAGTGACAGTTGATTACAGATTCCCTTGACTTTCGGGAGCTCGCAATCTAAGCCAGCTGTCTCCTCTCTCTCAGGATTTACCAATTTTCCCGGTGTTACATTAAAACTGAACACACATTACTTAGAAACGCCAAAACACATTAAAAGCACCTGTTTGTGCAAATGTGTTGCCCCACTACATTCATCTGCTGATGTGTTATATCTGCAATCTGCTCAATAAAAGTCAGTTGATTTTATACCTCCGCCATGGCCGGACGGTCAAACGTAAATGTCTCTATTAATTACCCAAACACAACGTAGGAAGAAATGTCCCACCCGTGCGCGATCAGCACCTTTTATTACAAATTACTATTTACAATAGTGTTCTGCACGAAAATCATTTTCTCTCTTTAATTCCTACTTGAAATAAGTAATCAACAAGGCCAGTAAAACGTCAAAATCCCATACAAAATTAAAATAGTACAAAGCCCCATTATTACAAAAAGTGAACTGAGTCGAGCATTAGGCTTCCTACCCGACGTTTACTGTTGAGGGCCTTAGGCTACTCTGAAACGATGCAGGGTGTAAAGTCCGGTAAACCTTCCTCTCAAAACCAGTGCTGTCCATGATCAGCATCCCTTTTATTTTTCTGCATTCATCCGCTTCCGTCACCTCTCACACACAGCACGAACGGTAGAATGAACATCGAGAAACACTAAAAACTTTCAATTGAATGTCGTCTGACACGATGACATTTGCATATATCATAAATTTTGCAAAGAATTCAGACAAATCGGTCATGAACGATATGAATAGTTTGATCTTACATGTTATGACTAATGTGACACACATAACAGTGACGTTCAAAAACGTGTCGACTATTGTGATTGTTTACAACACTGCTCCAAACCAAAGATGGAGAACGATCTCTCCCTCAAGTAAACCACGAAGCTATATATGCAATACTTTATTTTGCTCTATAAGTGTGCTATAAGCAGTTTTGTTTTAAAGTGACATAACTTTTAAGAGCTTTATTAAAGCATAATTAAAGTGGAAAAGGGCCCACAACAACCAAATTAATGCAATACTGGTAAGCAGTTTTAATGCACAAAACCCTACTAAAGCATTTATGTTTGTATATTTAGGGTTCATGATGTATATTAGCTTAAAATATTGTATGTTTAGGGCTTGCGTTAAAAATAAACAAACAATGAATCCATTGACTACCTTTCAATGGTTTTTATTTAAACAGCTTAAATGATTTTTTTTTGTTGGAATCAGGGGATTCGAAA
>NW_018736647.1:0-21415 GCF_002204515.2 Aedes aegypti
AAAGGCTAATAACGGCTTAAACGGCTCAAAATGGAAAAAAACGGCTTAAAATGGCTATAAACGGCCTAAATTTGAAAATTCAAAAAATTTGAAACGCCTAAAAATGGCTTAAAATGGCTTAAAACGGCTTAAAATGGCTAAAAACGGCCTAAATTTGGAAATTTAAAATTTAAAACGGCTTAAAATGGCTTAAAATGGCTTAAACGGCTTAAAATAGCTTAAAACGGCTTAAAACGGCTTAAAACGGCTTAAAATGCCTTAAAATGCCTTAAAATGGCTTAAAATGGCTTAAAATGGCTAAAAATGGCTAAAAATGGCTTAAAACGGCTTAAAAACGGCTTAAATTTGAAAATTTGAAAAATTGAAAATTTGAAACGTCTAAATATGGCTTAAAATGGCTTAAAATGGCAAATAACGGCTTAAAATGGCTATAAACGGCCTAAATTTGAAAATTAATAAAATTGAAAATTTGAAACGTCTAAAAACGGCTTAAAATGGCTAATAACGGCTTAAAATGGCTTAAACCAGCTTTAAACGGCTTAAAATGGCTAAAAACGGGCTTAAAATGGCTCAAAACGGCTTAAAACGGCTTAAAATGGCCTAAATTTGAAAATTTAAACAAGGCTTAATATGGCTAAAAACGGCTTAAAATGGCGTAAAACGGCTTAAAATGGCTTAAAACGGCTTTAAACGGCTTAAAATTGCTTAAAATGGCTTGAAATGGCTAAAAACGGCTTAAAATGGCTAAAACGGCTTAAAACGGCTTAAAATGGCTTAAAATGGTTTGAAATGGCTAAAATGGCTTTAAATGGCTAAAAACCGGCTTAAAATGACTTTAACGGCTTAAAATGGCTTAAAATGGCCTAAATTCGAAAATTTGAAACGTCTAGAAAAGGCTTAAAATAGCTAAAAACGGCTTAAAATGGCTATAAACGGCCTTAATTAGAAAATTCAAAAAAAATGAAACGCCTAAAAATGGCTTAAAATGGCAAAAAACGGCTTTAAAACGGCTTGAAATGGCTTGAAATGGCTTAAAATGGCTAAAAACGGTCTTAATTTGAGAATTCGAAAAAATTGAAAATTTGAAACGTCTAAAATGGCTTAAAATGGCTAAAAACGGCTTGAAACGGCTTAAAATTGCTATAAAACGGCCTAAATTTGAAATTCATAAAATTGAATTTGAAACGTCTAAAAAAGGCTTAAAATGACTAAAAACGGCTTAAAAATGGCTATTAAACGGCTTAAAACGGCTTAAAATGGCTTAAAATGGCTAAAAACGGCCTAAAATGGCTTAAAACGGCTTAAAATGGCCTGAATTCGAAATTTAAAAAATTGAAAATTTGAAACCGTCTAAAAATGGCTTAAAATGGCTAAAAACGGCTAAAAATGGCTTAAAATGGCTAAAAACGGCTTAAAATGGCTTAAATCGGCCTAAAATGGCTTAAAAACGGCTTAAAATGGCTTAAAATGGCCTGAATTCGAAAATTTAAAAAATTGAAAATTTGAAACGTCTAAAAAAGGCTTAAAATGGCTAAAAACGGCTTCAAATGGCTAAAAATGGCTTTAAACGGCTTGAAATGGCTAAATACGGCTTAAAATGGCTTAAAATGGCTTAAAATGGCTTAAAACGGCTTTAAACGGCTTAAAATGGCTTAGAATGGCTAAAAAATGGCCTAAATTTGAAAATTCGAAAATTTGAAACGTCTAAAATAGGCTGAAAATGGCTATAAACGGCCTTAATTTGAAAATTCAAAAAAATTTGAAACGCCTAAAAAATGGCTTAAAATGGCAAAAAAAACGGCTCTAAAACAGCTTAAAATGGCTTGAAAATGGCTTAAAATGGCTAAAAACGGCCTAAATTTGAAAATTCAAAAATTTAAAATTTGAAACGTCTACAAATGGCTTAAAATGGCTAAAAACGGCTTAAAATGGCTATAAACGGCCAAAATTTGAAAATTCAAAAAATTTGAAACGTCTAATATTGGCTTAAATGGCTAAAAACGGCTTGAAACGGTTTAAAATGGCTAAATTTGGAAATTCATAAAATTGAAATTTTAAAACGTCTATAAAAGGCTTAAAAATGACTAATAACGGCTTAAAATGGCTAATAACGGCTTTAAACGGCTTAAAACGGCTTAAAATGGCTTAAAATGGCTAAAAACGGCTTAAAATGGCTATAAACGGCCAAAATTTGAAAATTCAAAAAATTTGAAACGTCTAAAATTGGCTTAAATGGCTTAAAACGAACTTGAAATGGTTAATAACGGCTTTAAACGGCTTAAAATGGCTTAAAAATGGCTTAAAACGGCTAAAAATGGCTTAAAATGGTTTAAACGGCTTTAAACGGCTTAAAAATGGCTTAAAAATGGCTTAAAATGGCTTAAATTTGAAAATTCGAAAATTTGAATCGTCTAAAAAAGGCTTAAAATGGCTAAAAACAGCTTAAAATGGCTATAAACGGCCCAAATTTGAAAATTCAATAAATTTGAAACGTCTAAAATTAGCTTAAAAATGGCTAAAAACGGCTTGAAACGGCTTTAAATGGCTATAAACGGCCTAAATTTGAAAATTCATAAAATTGAAAATTTTGAAACGTCTACAAAAGGCTTAAAATGGCTAAAAACGACTTAAAATGGCTAATAACGGCTTTAAACGGCTTAAAATGGTTTAAAATGGCTAAAAATGGCTTAAAATGGCTTAAAATGGCTCAAAACGGCTTTAAACGGCTTAAAATGGCTTAAAATGGCTAAAAATAGCCTAAATTTAAAAATTCGAAAATTTGAAACGTCTAAAAAAGGCTTAAAATGGCTTAAAACGGCTTAAAATGGCTATAAACGGACTAAATTTGGAAATTCAAAAAAAATTGTAATGCCTAAAAATGGCTTAAAATGGCAAAAAACGTCTTTACACGGCTTAAAATGGCTTAAAATGGCTAAAAAACGGCTTAAAATGGCTTAAAATGGCTTAAAACGGCTTAAAATGGCTATAAACGGCCTTAATTTCAAAATTCAAAAAATTTGAAACGCCTAAAAATGGCTAAAAGTGGCAAAAAACGTCTTTAAAAGGCTTAAAATGGCTTGAAATGGCTTAAAATGGCTAAAAACGGTCTAATTTTGAAATTTCGAAAAATTGAAAATTTGAAACGTCTTAAAATGGCTTAAAATGGCTAAAAACGGCTTGAAACGGCTTAAAATGGCTAGAAACGGCCTAAATTTGAAAATTCATAAAATTGAAATTTTGAAACGTCTACAAAAGGCTTAAAATGGCTATAAATGGCTGAAAATGGCTAATAACGGCTTTCAACGGCTTAAAATGGCTTAACATGGCTTTAAACGGCTTAAAATGGCCTAAATTTGAAAATTCGAAAATTTGAAACGTCTAAAAAGGCTTAAATGGCTAAAAACGGCTTAAAATGGCTATAAACAGCCCAAATTTGATAATTCAAAAAAAATTGAAACGCCTAAAATGGCTTAAAATGGCTTAAAACGGCTGAAAACGGCTTAAAATGGCTATAAACGGCCTAAATTTGAAAATTCGAAAAATTGAAAATTTGAAACGTCTTAAAAAGGCTTAAAACGGCTTAAAAAAGCTAATAACGGCTTTAAACGGCTTAAAATGGCTTAAAATAACAAAAAATGGCCTAAATTTGAAAATTCGAAAAATTGAAAATTTGAAAACGTCTTAAAATGGCTTAAAATGGCTAATAACTGCTTGAAATGGCTTAAAACGGCTTAAAATGGCTAATAACGGCTTTAAACGGCTTTAAATGGCTAAAAATGGCCTAAATTTTCAAATTCGAAAAATTGAAAATTTGATACGTCTGAAAAAGGATTAAAATGACAAAAACGGCTTAAAAAGGCTAATAACGGCTTTAAACGGCTCAAAATGGCTAAAAACGGCTTAAAATGGCTAAAAACGGCCTTAATTTTAAAAATTAAAAAAATTGAAAATTTGAAACGTCTAAAAAAGGTTCAAGATGGCTAAAAACGGCTTAAAATGGCTTAAAATGGCCTAAATATGAAAATTCGAAAAATTGAAAATTTGAAACGTCTAAAAATGGCTGAAAATGGGCTAATAATGGCTTCAAATGGCTTAAAACGGCTTAAAATGGCTAATAACGGCTTTGAACGGCTTAAAATGGCAAAAAATGGCCTCGATTTGAAAAATTCGAAAAATTTAATATTTGAAACATCTAAAAAAGGCTAAAAACGGCTTAAAATGGCTATAAACGGCCTAAATTTGAAAATTTAAAATTTGAAAACGCCTAAAAATGGCTTAAAATGGCTTAAAACGGCTAAAAATGGCTTAAAATGGCCTTAATTTGAAAATTTAAAAAATTGAAAATTTGAAACGTCTAAATATGGCTTAAAATGACAAAAACGGCTTAAAAAGGCTAATAATGGCTTTAAACGGCTCAAAATGGATGAAAACGGCTTAAACGGCCTAAATTTGGAAATTCAAAAAATTGAAAATTTGAAACGTCTTAAAAAGGCTCAAAATGGCTAAAACGGCTTAAAATGACAATAACGGCTTAAAATGACAAAAACGGCTTAAAATGACAAAAACGGCTTAAAAAGGCTTTAAAACGGCTCAAAATGGATAAAAACGGCTTAAAATGGCTATAAACGGCCTAAATTTGAAAATTCATAAATTGAAAACTTGAAACGTCTAAAAAAGGCTTAAAATGACTACAAACGGCCTAAAAAAGCTAATAACGGCTTTAAACGGCTCAAAATGGCTGAAAACAACTTAAAATGGCTTAAAACGTCTTTAAACGGCTTAAAATGGCTAAAAATGGCCTAAATTTGAAAATTTGAAAATTTGAAAATTTGAAACGTCTAGAAAAGGCTTGAAATAGCTAGAAACGGCTTAAAATGGCTATAAACGGCCTAAATTTGGAAATTCATAAAATTGAAATTTTGAAACGTCTAAAAAAGGCTTAAAATGACTAATAACGGCTTAAAATGGCTAATAACGGCTTTAAACGGCTTAAAACGGCTTAAAATGGCTTAAAATGGCTAAAAACGGCTTAAAATGGCTTAAAATGGCTTAAAACGGCTTTAAACGGCTTCAAATGGCTTAAAATGGCCTAAATTTGAAAAATTCGAGAAATTGAAAATTTTAAACGTCTAAAAATGGCCAAAAAAAGATAAGAACGGCTTAAAATGGCTTAAAACGGCTTAAATCGTCTTAAAACGGCCTAAATTTGAAAATTTAAAAAATTGAGAATTTGAAACGTCTAAATACGGCTTAAAATGGCTAAAAACGGTTTGAAACGGCTTAAAATGGCTATTAACGGCCTAAATTTGAAAATTCATAAAATTGAAAATTTGAAACGTCTAAAAAAGGCTTAAAATGACTAAAAACGGCTTAAAAAGAGGCTAATAACGGCTTTAAAACGGCTCAAATGGCTTAAAACGGCTTAAAATGGCTTAATATGGCTTAAAAACGGCTTAAAATGTCTTAAAATGGCTCAAAACGGCTTAAAATGGCTGAAAATGGCTACAAATGGCCTAAATTTGAAAAATTCGAAAAAATTGAAAACTTAAAACGCCTTAAAACAGCTTAAAATGGCTTGAAATGGGCTAAAAATGGCTAAAAACGGCTTAATATGGCTTATAATGGCTAAAAATGGCCTTAATTTGAAAATTCGAAAATTTGAAACGTCTAAAAAAGGCCTAAAATGGCTAAAAACGGCTTAAAATGGCTTAAAACGGCTTAAAAATGGCTTGATATAGTAAAAAATGGCTAAAACGGCTTTAAATGGCTATAAATGGCCTAAATTTGAAAATTCGAAAATTTGAAACGTCTAAAAAAGGCCTCAAATGGTTAAAAACGGCTTAAAATGGCTAAAAACGGCCTAAATTTGAAAACTCAATAAATTTGAAACGCCTAAAAATAACTTAAAATGGCGAAAAAACGACTTAAAATGGCTTTAAACGGTTAAAAATGGCTAAAAACGGCTATAAACGGCTTAAAAATGGCTTAAAATGGCCTGAATTTGAAAATTTGAAACGTCTTAAAAAGGCTTAAAACGGCTTAAAAAAGCTAATAACTGGCTTTAAACGGCTTAAAATGGCTTAAAATAACAAAATATGGCCTAAATTTGAAAATTCGAAAAAATTGAAAATTTGAAACGTCTTAAAATGGCTTAAAATGGCTTAATAACTGCATGAAATGGCTTAAAACGGCTTAAAATGGCTAATAACGGCTTTAAACGGCTTAAAATGGCTTAAAATGGCCTAAATTTTCAAATTCGAAAAATTGAAAATTTGATACGTCTGAAAAAGGATTAAAATGACAAAAACGGCTTAAAAAGGCTAATAACGGCTTTAAACGGCTCAAAATGGATAAAAACGGCTTAAAAATGGCTAAAAACGGCCTTAATTTGAAAATTCAAAAAATTGAAAATTTGAAACGTCTAAAAAAGGTTCAAAAATGGCTAAAAACGGCTTAAAATGGCTATAAACGGCCTAAATTTGAAAATAAGAAAATTTGAAGATTTGATACGTCTGAAAAAGGATTAAAATGGCCAAAAACGGCTTAAAATGGCCTAAAATATGAAAATTCGAAAAAATTGAAAATTTGAAAACGTCTAAAAATGGCTGAAAATGGCTAATAACGGCATAAAATGGCTTAAAACGGCTTAAAATGGCAAAAAGTGGCCTCGATTTGAAAAAATTCGAAAAATTTAATATTTGAAACATCTAAAACAGGCTAAAAACGGCTTAAAATGGCTATAAACGGCCTAAATTTGAAAATTTAAAATTTGAAACGCCTAAAAAATGGCTTAAAAACGGCTAAAAATGGCTTAAAATGGCCTTAATTTGAAAATTTAAAAAAATTGAAAAATTTGAAACGTCTAAATATGGCTTAAAATGGCTTAAAATGACAAAAACGGCTTAAAAAGGCTAATAACGGCTTTAAACGGCTCAAAATGGATGAAAACGGCTTAAAAATGGCTATAAACGGCCTAAATTTGAAAATTCAAAAAATTGAAAATTTGAAACATCTTAAAAAGGCTCAAAATGGCTAAAAAACGGCTTAAAATGACAAAAACGGCTTAAAATGACAAAAACGGCTTAAAAAGGCTAATAACGGCTTTAAACGGCTCAAAATGGATAAAAACGGCTTAAAATGGCTATAAACGGCCTAAATTTGAAAATTCAAAAAATTGAAAATTTGAAACGTCTAAAAAAGGCTTAAAATGGCTTAAAATGGCTATAAACGGCCTAAAATTGAAAATTCAAAAAAATTTGAAACGCCTTATAATGGCTTAAAATGGCTAAAAACGGCTGAAAATAACTTAATACGGCTTAAAATGGCTTAAAACGGCTTAAAAACGGCTTAAAATGACTTAAAATGGCTTAAAATGGCTAAAAATGGCTTAAAACGGCTTAAAATGGCCTAAATTAGAAAAATTTGAGAAATTGAAAATTTGAAACGTCTAAATATGGCTTAAAATGGCTTAAAATGGCAAATAACGGCTTTAACGGCCCTAAATTTGAAAATTCATAAAATTGAAAATTTGAAACGTCTAAAAAGGCTTAAAATGGCTAAAAACGGCTTAAAATGGCTAATAACGGCTTGAAACGGCTTAAAATGGCTATAAACGGCCTAAATTTTGAAAATTCATAAAATTGAACATTTGAAACGTCTAAAAAAAGTTTAAAATGACTACAAACGGCTTAAAAAAGCTAATAACGGCTTTAAACGGCTCAAAATGGCTGAAAACAACTTAAAATGGCATAAAACGTCTTTAAACGGCTTAAAATGGCTAAAAATGGCCTAAATTTGAAAATTCGAAAAAAAGGCTTAAAATGGCTAAAAACGGCTTAAAATGGCTTCAAACGGCTTAAAATGGCTTAAAACGGCTTTAAACGGCTTAAAATGGCTTAAAATAGCGTAAAATGGCTTAAAACGGCTTAAAATGGCTCAAAACGGCTTAAAATGGCCTAAATTTGAAAATTTAAAAAATTGAAAATTTGAAACGTCTAAAAAGGCTTAAAATGGCTAATAACGGCTTAAAATGGCTTAAAATGGCCTAAATTTGAAAATTTAAAAAAATGAAAATTTGAAACGTCTAAAAAAGGTTTAAAATGGCTAAAAACGGCCTTGAAACGAACTTAAAATGGCTATAAACGGCCTAAATTTGGAAATTCATAGAATTGAAATTTTGAAACGTCTAAAAAAGGCTTAAAATGACTAATAACGGCCTAAAAATGGCTATTAACGGCTTTAAACGGCTTAAAACGGCCTAAAAAGGCTTAAAATGGCCAAAAAACGGCTTTAAAATGGCTTAAAACGGCTTTTAAACGGCTTCAAATGGCTTAAAATGGCCTAAATTTGAAAATTCGAAAAATTGAAAATTTTAAACGTCTAAAAAATGGCTTAAAATGGCTAATAACGGCTTAAAATGGCTAAAATCGGCCTAAAATGGCTTGAAACGACTTAAAATGGCCTGAATTCGAAAATTTTAAAAAATTGAAAATTTGAAACGTCTATAAAAGGCTTAAAATGGCTAACAACGGCTTTAAACGGCTTCAAATGGCTAAAAATGGCCTAAATTTTAAAATTAAAAAAATTGAAAATTTTGAAACGTCTTAAAATGGCTAAAAATAGCTAAGAACGGCTTAAAATGGCTTAAAACGGCTTAAATCGTCTTAAAATGGCCTAAATTTGAAAATTTAAAAAAATTGAGAATTTGAAACGTCTAAATACGGCTAAATGGCTAAAAACGGCTTTAAACGGCTTAAAATGGCTTAAAATAGCGTAAAATGGCTTAAAAACGGCTTAAAATGGCTCAAAACGGCTTAAAATGGCCTAAATTTGAAAATTTAAAAAATTGAAATTTGAAACGTCTAAAAAAGGCTTAAAATGGCTAATAACGGCTTAAAATGGCTTAAAACGGCTTAAAATGGCTTAAAACGGCTTTAAACGGCTTAAAATGGCTTAAAATGCCTAAATTTGAAAATTTAAAAATTGAAAATTTGAAACGTCTAAAAAAGGCTTAAAATGGCTAATAACGGCTTAAAATGGCTAAAAACGGCTTAAAATGGCTTAAAATGGCTTATATCGGCTTTTAAACGGCTTCAAATGGCTTAAAATGGCCTAAATTTGAAAATTCGAAAAATTGAAAATTTTAATCGCCTAAAAATGGCTTAAAATGGCTAAAAACGGCTTAAAATGGGCTAAATCGGCCTAAAATGGCTTGAAACGACTTTAAAATGGCCCTGAATTCGAAAATTTAAAAATTGAAAATTTGAAACGTCTAAAAAAGGCTTAAAATGGCTAACATCGGCTTTAAACGGCTTAAAATGGCTTAAAACGGTTAAAAATGGCTTAAAATGGCTTAAAATGGCCTAAATTTTAAAATTCAAAAAATTGAAAATTTGAAACGTCTTAAAATGGCCAAAAATAGCTAAGAACGGCTTAAAATGGCTTAAAACGGCTTAAATCGTCTTAAAATGGCCTAAATTTGAAAATTTAAAAAATTGAGAATTTGAAACGTCTAAATACGGCTTAAAATGGCTAAAAACGGTTTGAAACGGCTTAAAATGGCTATAAACGGCCTAAATTTGAAAATTCATAAAATTGAAAATTTGAAACGTCTAAAAAAGGCTTAAAAAGGCTAATAACGGCTTTAAACGGCTCAAAATGGCTTAAAACGGCTTAAAATGGCTTAATATGGCTTAAAATGGCTTAAAACGGCTTAAAATGGCTCAAAACGGCTTAAAATGGCTGAAAATGGCTGAAAATGGCTACAAATGGCCTAAATTTGAAAATTCGAAAAATTGAAAATTTAAAAACGCCTTAAAACGGCTTGAAATGGCTAAAATGGCTAAAAACGGCTTAATATGGCTTATAATGGCTAAAAATGGCCTTAATTTGAAAATTCGAAAATTTGAAACGTCTAAAAAGGCCTCAAATGGTTAAAAACGGCTTAAAATGGCTAAAAACGGCCTAAATTTAAAAATTCAATAAATTTGAAACGCCTAAAAAATAACTTAAAATGGCGAAAAACGACTTAAAATGGCTTTAACGGTTAAAATGGCTGAAAACGGCTATAAACGGCTTAAAATGGCCTGAATTTGAAAATTTGAAACGTCTTAAAAAGGCTTAAAACGGCTTAAAAAAGCTAATAACTGGCTTTAACGGCTTAAAATGCTACACTTTTTTATATTAAACTTTGGGAGGGGATTATTAGAGTATGTTTAAAAACTACAAATGAACTTTAACACTTCACTTTTTTGCAAAAAAAAAAAAAAAAAAAAAATACTAAAATCACTAAGGTGAGCAAATACCTTTTAAACTCTAATATGTGTTGCTTATCTTGACAGATAGGCCTATTTCGTCTGCGACTTACAGACTTCTTCAGTGTCGAGTGCTCGACTTGAAATGGCTTAAAATAACAAAATATGGCCTAAATTTGAAAATTCGAAAAATTGAAAATTTGAAACGTCTTAAAATGGCTTAAAATGGCTAATAACTGCTTGAAATGGCTTTAAAACGGCTTAAAATGGCTAATAACGGCTTTAAACGGCTTAAAATGGCTAAAAATGGCCTAAATTTGAAAATTCGAAAAAATTGAAAATTTGATACGTCTGAAAAAGGATTAAAATGACAAAAACGGCTTAAAAAGGCTAATAACGGCTTTAAACGGCTCAAAATGGATAAAAACGGCTTAAAATGGCTAAAAACGGCCTTAATTTGAAAATTGAAAAAATTGAAAATTTGAAACGTCTGAAAAAGGTTCAAAATGGCTAAAAACGGCTTAAAATGGCTATAAACGGCCTTAATTTGAAAATAAGAAAATTTGAAGATTTGATACGTCTGAAAAAGGATTAAAATGGCCAAAAAACGGCTTAAAATGGCCTAAATATGAAAATTCGAAAAATTGAAAATTTGAAAACGTCTAAAAATGGCTGAAAATGGCTAATAACGGCATAAAATAGCTTAAAACGGCTTAAAATGGCAAAAAGTGCCTCGATTTAAAAAATTCGAAAAATGTAATATTTCAAACATCTAAAAAAGGCTAAAAAACGGCTTAAAATGGCTATAAACGGCCTAAATTTGAAAAATTTAAAATTTGAAACGCCTAAAAATGGCTTAAAACGGCTAAAAATGGCTTTAAAATGGCCTTAATTTGAAAATTTAAAAAATTGAAAATTAGAAACGTCTAAATATGGCTTAAAATGGCTTAAATGACAAAAACGGCTTAAAAAGGCTAATAACGGCTTTAAACGGCTCAAAATGGATGAAAACGGCTTAAATGGCTATAAACGGCCTAAATTTGAAAATTCAAAAAATTGAAAATTTGAAACATCTTAAAAAAGGCTCAAAATGGCTAAAAACGGCTTAAAATGACAAAAACGGCTTAAAATGACAAAAACGGCTTAAAAAGGCTAATAACGGCTTTAAACGGCTAAAAAATGGATAAAAACGGCTTAAAATGGCTATAAACGGCCTAAATTTGAAAATTCAAAAAATTGAAAATTTGAAACGTCTAAAAAAGGCTTAGAATGGCTAAAAACGGCTAAAAATGGCTATAAACGGGCCTAAATTTGAAAATTCAAAAAATTTGAAAACGCCTAATAATGGCTTAAAATGGCTAAAAACGGCTGAAAATAACATAAAACGGCTTAAAATGGCTTAAAACGGCTTAAAACGGCTTAAAATGACTTAAAATGGCTTAAAATGGCTTAAAATGGCTTAAAATGGCCTAAATTAGAAAATTTGAGAAATTGAAAATTTGAAAACGTCTAAATATGGCTTAAAATGGCTTAAAATGGCAAATAACGGCTTTAAACGGCCTAAATTTGAAAATTCATAAAATTGAAAATTTGAAACGTCTAAAAAAAGGCTTAAAATGGCTAAAAACGGCTTAAAATGGCTAATAACGGCTTGAAACGGCTTAAAATGGCTATAAACGGCCTAAATTTGAAAATTCATAAAATTGAAAATTTGAAACGTCTAAAAAAAGTTTAAAATGACTACAAACGGCTTAAAAAGCTAATAACGGCTCTAAACGGCTCAAAATGGCTGAAAACAACTTAAAATGGCTTGAAACGTCTTTAAACGGTTTAAAATGGCTAAAAATGACCTAAATTTGAAAATTCGAAAATTTGAAACATCTAAAAAAGGCTTAAAATGGCTAAAAACGGCTTCAAATGGCTTCAAACGGCTTTAAAATGGCTTAAAACGGCTTTAAACGGCTTAAAATGGCTTAAAATGGCGTAAAATGGCTTAAAACGGCTTAAAATGGCTCAAAACGGCTTAAAATGGCCTAAATTTGAAAATTTAAAAAATTAAAAATTTGAAAACGTCTAAAAAAGGCTTAAAATGGCTAATAACGGCTTTAAAATGGCTAAAACGGCTTTAAACGGCTTAAAATGGCTTAAAATGGCTTGAAACGGCTTAAAATGGCTTAAAATGGCCTAAATTTGAAAATTAAAAAAAAAATGAAAATTTGAAACGTCTAAAAAAGGCTTAAAATGGCTAAAAACGGCTTAAAATGGCTTTTAAACGGCTTAAAATGGCTTAAAACGGCTTTAAACGGCTTAAAATGGCTTGAAACGCCTAAAAAATGGCTTAAAATGGCTAAAAACGGCTTAAAATGTCTTTAAACGGCTTTAAATGGCTTAAAATGGCTTGAAAATGGCCTAAATTTGAAAATTCGAAAATTTGAAACGTCTAGAAAAGGCTTGAAATAGCTAGAAACGGCTTAAAATGGCTATAAACGGCCTAAATTTGAAAAATTCAAAAAAATTGAAACGCCTAAAAATGGCTTAAAATGGCAAAAACGGCTTTAAACGGCTTAAAATGGCTTGAAATGGCTTAAAATGGCTAAAAACGGCCTAAATTTGAGAATTCGAAAAATTGAAAATTTGAAACGTCTAAAAATGGTTTAAAATGGCTAAAAACGGCTTGAAACGGCTTAAAATGGCTATAAACGGCCTAAATTTGGAAATTCATAAATTGAAATTTTGAGACGTCTAAAAAAGGCTTAAAATGACTAATAACGGCTTAAAATGGCTATTAACGGCTTTAAACGGCTTAAAACGGCTTAAAATGGCTTAAAATGGCTAATAACGGCTTAAAATGGCTTAAAACGGCTTAAAAAGGCTAATAATGGCTTTAAACGGCTCAAAATGGCTGAAAACGGCCTAAATTTGAGAATTCGAAAATTGAAAATTTGAAACGTCTAAAAATGGTTTTAAAATGGCTAAAAACGGCTTGAAACGGCTTAAAATGGCTATAAACGGCCTAAATTTGGAAATTCATAAAATTGAAATTTTGAAACGTCTAAAAAAGGCTTAAAATGACTAATAACGGCTTAAAACGGCTAATAACGGCTTTAAACGGCTTAAAACGGCTTAAAATGGCTTAAAATGGCTAAAAACGGCTTAAAATGGCTTAAAATGGCTTAAAACGGCTTTAAACGGCTTCAAATGGCTTAAAATGGCCTAAATTTGAAAATTCGAAAAATTGAAAATTTTAATCGCCTAAAAATGGCTTAAAATGGCTAAAAACGGCTTAAAATGGCTAAAATCGGCCTAAAATGGCTTGAAACGACTTAAAATGGCCTGAATTCGAAAATTTAAAAAATTGAAAATTTGAAACGTCTAAAAAAGGCTTAAAATGGCTAACATCGGCTTTAAACGGCTTAAAATGGCTTAAAACGGTTAAAAATGGCTTAAAATGGCTTAAAATGGCCTAAATTTTAAAATTCAAAAAATTGAAAATTTGAAACGTCTTAAAATGGCCAAAAATAGCTAAGAACGGCTTAAAATGGCTTAAAACGGCTTAAATCGTCTTAAAATGGCCTAAATTTGAAAATTTAAAAAATTGAGAATTTGAAACGTCTAAATACGGCTTAAAATGGCTAAAAACGGTTTGAAACGGCTTAAAATGGCTATAAACGGCCTAAATTTGAAAATTCATAAAATTGAAAATTTGAAACGTCTAAAAAGGCTTAAATTGACTAAAAACGGCTTAAAAAGGCTAATAACGGCTTTAAACGGCTCAAAATGGATAAAAACGGCTTAAAATGGCTTAATATGGCTTAAAATGGCTTAAAACGGCTTAAAATGGCTCAAAACGGCTTAAAATGGCTGAAAATGGCTACAAATGGCCTAAATTTGAAAATTCGAAAAATTGAAAATTTAAAACGCCTTAAAACGGCTAGAAATGGCTAAAAATGGCTAAAAACGGCTTAATATGGCTTATAATGGCTAAAAATGGCCTTAATTTGAAAATTCGAAAATTTGAAACGTCTAAAAAGGCCTCAAATGGTTAAAAACGGCTTAAAATGGCTAAAAACGGCCTAAATTTAAAAATTCAATAAATTTGAAACGCCTAAAAATAACTTAAAATGGCGAAAAACGACTTAAAATGGCTTTAAACGGTTAAAAATGGCTGAAAACGGCTATAAACGGCTTAAAATGGCTTAAAATGGCCTGAATTTGAAAATTTGAAACGTCTTAAAAAGGCTTAAAACGGCTTAAAAAAGCTAATAACTGGCTTTAAACGGCTTAAAATGCTACACTTTTTTATATTAAACTTTGGGAGGGATTATTAGAGTATGTTTAAAAACTACAAATGAACTGTAACACTTCACTTTTTTGCAAAAAAAAAAAAAAAAAAAAAAAAAAAAAAAAAAAAAAAAAAAAAAAAAAAATCCTAAAATCACTAAGGTGAGCAAATACCTTTAAACTCTAATATGTGTTGCTTATCTTGACAGATAGGCCTATTTCGTCTGCGACTTACAGACTTCTTCAGTGTCGAGTGCTCGACTTGAAATGGCTTAAAATAACAAAATATGGCCTAAATTTGAAAATTCGAAAAAATTGAAAATTTGAAACGTCTTAAAATGGCTTAAAATGGCTAATAACTGCTTGAAATGGCTTAAAACGGCTTAAAATGGCTAATAACGGCTTTAAACGGCTTAAAATGGCTAAAAATGGCCTAAATTTGAAAATTCGAAAAAATTGAAAATTTGATACGTCTGAAAAAGGATTAAAATGACAAAAACGGCTTAAAAAGGCTAATAACGGCTTTAAACGGCTCAAAATGGATAAAAACGGCTTAAAATGGCTAAAAACGGCCTTAATTTGAAAATTGAAAAAATTGAAAATTTGAAACGTCTGAAAAAGGTTCAAAATGGCTAAAAACGGCTTAAAATGGCTATAAACGGCCTTAATTTGAAAATAAGAAAATTTGAAGATTTGATACGTCTGAAAAAGGATTAAAATGGCCAAAAACGGCTTAAAATGGCCTAAATATGGAAAATTCGAAAAATTGAAAATTTGAAACGTCTAAAAATGGCTGAAAATGGCTAATAACGGCATAAAATAGCTTAAAACGGCTTAAAATGGCAAAAAGTGGCCTCGATTTGAAAAATTCGAAAAATGTAATATTTGAAACATCTAAAAAAGGCTAAAAACGGCTTAAAATGGCTATAAACGGCCTAAATTTGAAAATTTAAAATTTGAAACGCCTAAAAATGGCTTAAAACGGCTAAAAATGGCTTAAAATGGCCTTAATTTGAAAATTTAAAAAATTGAAAATTAGAAACGTCTAAAAAAGGCTTAGAATGGCTAAAAACGGCTAAAAATGGCTATAAACGGCCTAAATTTGAAAATTCAAAAAATTTGAAACGCCTAATAATGGCTTAAAATGGCTAAAAACGGCTGAAAATAACATAAAACGGCTTAAAATGGCTTAAAACGGCTTAAAACGGCTTAAAATGACTTAAAATGGCTTAAAATGGCTTAAAATGGCTTAAAATGGCCTAAATTAGAAAATTTGAGAAATTGAAAATTTGAAACGTCTAAATATGGCTTAAAATGGCTTAAAATGGCAAATAACGGCTTTAAACGGCCTAAATTTGAAAATTCATAAAATTGAAAATTTGAAACGTCTAAAAAAGGCTTAAAATGGCTAAAAACGGCTTAAAATGGCTAATAACGGCTTGAAACGGCTTAAAATGGCTATAAACGGCCTAAATTTGAAAATTCATAAAATTGAAAATTTGAAACGTCTAAAAAAAGTTTAAAATGACTACAAACGGCTTAAAAAAGCTAATAACGGCTCTAAACGGCTCAAAATGGCTGAAAACAACTTAAAATGGCTTGAACGTCTTTAAAACGGTTTAAAATGGCTAAAAATGACCTAAATTTGAAAATTCCAAAATTTGAAACATCTAAAAAAGGCTTAAAATGGCTAAAAACGGCTTCAAATGGCTTCAAACGGCTTAAAATGGCTTAAAACGGCTTTAAACGGCTTAAAATGGCTTGAAATGGCGTAAAATGGCTTAAAACGGCTTAAAATGGCTCAAAACGGCTTAAAATGGCCTAAATTTGAAAATTTAAAAAATTAAAAATTTGAAACGTCTAAAAAAAGGCTTAAAATGGCTAATAACGGCTTAAAATGGCTTAAAACGGCTTAAAAATGGCTAAAAACGGCTTTAAACGGCTTAAAATGGCTTAAAATGGCTTGAAACGGCTTAAAATGGCTTAAAATGGCCTAAATTTGAAAAATTAAAAAAAAAATGAAAATTTGAAACGTCTAAAAAAGGCTTAAAATGGCTAAAAACGGCTTAAAATGGCTTTAAACGGCTTAAAATGGCTTAAAACGGCTTTAAACGGCTTAAAATGGCTTGAAACGCCCTAAAAATGGCTTAAAATGGCTAAAAACGGCTTAAAATGTCTTTAAACGGCTTTAAATGGCTTAAAATGGCTTGAAATGGCCTAAATTTGAAAAATTCGAAAATTTGAAACGTCTAGAAAGGCTTGAAATAGCTAGAAACGGCTTAAAATGGCTATAAACGGCCTAAATTTGAAAAATTCAAAAAATTGAAACGCCTAAAAATGGCTTAAAATGGCAAAAAAAACGGCTTTAAACGGCTTAAAATGGCTTGAAATGGCTTAAAATGTCTAAAAACGGCCTAAATTTGAGAATTCGAAAAATTGAAATTTGAAACGTCTAAAAATGGTTTAAAATGGCTAAAACGGCTTGAAACGGCTTAAAATGGCTATAAACGGCCTAAATTTGGAAATTCATAAAATTGAAATTTTGAGACGTCTAAAAAGGCTTAAAATGACTAATAACGGCTTAAAAATGGCTATTAACGGCTTTAAACGGCTTAAAACGGCTTAAAATGGCTTAAAATGGCTAAAAACGGCTTAAAATGGCTTAAAAACGGCTTTAAACGGCTTAAAATGGCCTAAATTTGAAAATTCGAAAAATTGAAAATTTTAAACGTCTAAAAATGGCTTAAAATGGCTAATAACGGCTTAAAATGGCTAAAATCGGCCTAAAATGGCTTGAAACGACTTAAAATGGCCTGAATTCGAAAATTTAAAAAATTGAAAATTTGAAACGTCTAAAAAAGGCTTAAAATGGCTAACAACGGCTTTAAACGGCTTCAAATGGCTTAAAATGGCCTAAATTTTAAAATTCAAAAAATTGAAAATTTGAAACGTCTTAAAATGGCTAAAAATAGCTAAGAACGGCTTAAAATGGCTTAAAACGGCTTAAATCGTCTTAAAATGGCCTAAATTTGAAAATTTAAAAAATTGAGAATTTGAAACGTCTAAATACGGCTTAAAATGGCTAAAAACGGTTTGAAACGGCTTAAAATGGCTATAAACGGCCTAAATTTGAAAATTCATAAAATTGAAAATTTGAAACGTCTAAAAAGGCTTAAAATGACTAAAAAACGGCTTAAAAAGGCTAATAATGGCTTTAAACGGCTCAAAATGGCTAAAAAACGGCTTAAAATGGCTTAATATGGCTTAAAATGGCTTGAAACGGCTTAAAATGGCTCCAAAACGGCTTAAAATGGCTGAAAATGGCTACAAATGGCCCTAAATTTGAAAAATTCGAAAAATTGATAATTTAAAACGCCTTAAAACGGCTTAAAATGGCTTGAAATGGCTTGAAATAGCTAAAAATGGCTAAAACGGCTTTAAATGGCTATAAATGGCCTAAATTTGAAAATTCAAAAAATTTGAAACGCCTTAAAATAACTTAAAATGGCGAAAAACGACTTAAAATGGCTTTAAACGGTTAAAAATGGCTAAAACGGCTATAAACGGCTTAAAATGGCTAAAAATGGCCTAAAATGGCTAAAAATGGCCTTAATTTGAAAAATTCGAAAATTTGAAACGTCTAACAAAGGGCTTAAAATGGCTTAACTGGCTTAAAACGGCTTAAAATGGCTTAAAATGGCTAAAAATGGCCTTAATTGAAAATTCGAAAAAATTGAAAATTTGAAACGTCTTAAAATGTCTAAAAATGGCAAAAAAACGGCTTAAAATGGCTTAAAACGGTTTAAAAACGGCTTAAAATGACTAAAAACGGCTTTAAACGGCTTAAAAGCCATTTTGTGGGCTTCGTGGCTGAGTGGTTAGTGTCGCCAGGCAGTAATCGCTTTGTGTCATGGGGTGTGGGTTCGATTCCCGCTTCAGCCGTCGATACTTTTCGTCAAGAATGTTTCTCGGCTGTGCCACTGGAGCATGCTTGTCCGTTGTCTAGTGTTAAGTTACAGTCTGTGCAGCTAAATGGCTGAAGACGGTGTCCGTGTCTTTTTTTAAAACGGCTAAAAATGGCCTAAAATGGCTAAAAATGGCCTAAAATGGCTAAAAATGGCCTAAATTTTAAAATTCGAAAAAATTAAAAATTTGAAGGGTCTAAAAAAAGGCTTAAAATGGCTTAAAACGGCTTAAAATGGCTAATAACGGCTTTAAACGGCTCAAAATGGCTAAAAACGGCTTAAAATGACTTAAAATGGCTTAAAACGGCTTAAAATGACTAAAAAACGGCTTAAAATGACTAAAAACGGCTTTAAACGGCTTAAAATTACTAAAAACGGCTTAAAATGGCTTTAAACGGCTTAAAACGGCTAAAAATGGCCTAAAATGGCTTAAAATGACCAAAAACGGCTTTAAACGGCTTAAAATGGCTTAAAATGGCTTAAAACGGCTTAAAATGGCCTAAATTTGAAAATTTAAAAAATTGAAAATTTGAAACGTCTAAAAAGGCTTAAAATGGCTTAAAACGGCTTAAAATGGCTAATAACGGCTTTAAACGGCTCAAAATGGCTAAAAACGGGCTTAAAATGGCTAAAACGGCTTAAGATGACTAAAAACGGCTTAAAAAGGCTAATAGTGGCTTTAAACGGCTCAAAATGGCTTAAAAACGGCTTAAAATGGCTTAACATGGCTTAAAATGGCTTAAAAACGGCTTAAAATGGCTCAAAACGGCTTAAAATGGTTGAAAATGGCTACAAATGGCCTAAATTTGGAATTCGAAAAATTGAAAATTTAAAACGCCTTAAAACGGCTTAAAATGGCTTGAAATGGCTAAAAATGGCTTAAAATGGCTAAAAATGGCTAAAAACGGCTTAAAATGGCTTATAATGGCTAAAAATGGCCTTAATTTGAAAATTCGAAAATTTGAAACGTCAAAAAAAGGCCTAAAATGGCTAAAAACGGCTTAAAATGCTCAAAAACGCCTTAAAATGGCTTGAAATAGCTAAAAATGGCTAAAACGGCTTTAAATGGCTATAAATGGCCTAAATTTGAAAATTCGAAAATTTGAAACGTCTAAAAAAGGCCTCAAATGGTTAAAAACGGCCTAAATTTGAAAATTCAAAAAATTTGAAACGCCTAAAAATAACTTAAAATGGCGAAAAACGACTTAAAATGGCTTTAAACTGTTAAAAATGGCTAAAAACGGCTATAAACGGCTTAAAAATTGCTTAAAATGGCCTGAATTTGAAAATTCGAAAATTTGAAACGTCTAAGAAAGGCTTAAAATGGCTTAACTGGCTTAAAACGGCTTAAAATGGCTTAAAACGGCTTAAAACGGCTTTAAAAACGGCTTAAAATGGCTTAAAATGGCTTGAAATGGCTAAAATGGCTTTAAATGGCTAAAAACGGCTTAAAATGACTTTAAACGGCTTAAAATGGCTTAAAATGGCCTAAATTCGAAAATTTGAAACGTCTAGAAAAGGCTTAAAAATAGCTAAAAAACGGCTTAAAATGGCTATAAACGGCCTTAATTAGAAAATTCAAAAAAATTGAAACGCCTAAAAAATGGCCTTAAAATGGCAAAAAACGGCTTTAAACGGCTTGAAATGGCTTGAAATGGCTTAAAATGGCTAAAAACGGCCTTAATTTGAGAATTTCGAAAAATTGAAAATTTGAAACGTCTAAAAATGGCTTAAAATGGCTAAAAACGGCTTGAAACGGCTTAAAATTGCTATAAACGGCCTAAATTTGAAAATTCATAATATTGAAATTTTGAAACGTCTAAAAAAGGCTTAAAATGACTAAAAACGGCTTAAAATGGCTATTTACGGCTTAAAACGGCTTAAAATGGCTTAAAATGGCTAAAAACGGCCTAAAATGGCTTAAAAACGGCTTTAAAATGGCCTGAATTCGAAAATTTAAAAAATTAAAAATTTGAAACGTCTAAAAATGGCTTAAAATGGCTAAAAACGGCTAAAAATGGCTTAAAATGGCTAAAAACGGCTTCAAATGGCTAAAAATGGCTTTAAACGGCTTGAAATGGCTAAATACGGCTTAAAATGGCTTAAAATGGCTTAAAATGGCTTATAACGGCTTTAAACGGCTTAAAATGGCTTAGAATGGCTAAAAATGGCCTAAATTTGAAAATTCGAAAATTTGAAACGTCTAAAAAAGGCTGAAAATGGCTAAAAACGGCTTAAAATGGCTATAAACGGCCTTAATTTGAAAATTCAAATAAAATTGAAACTCCTAAAAATGGCTTAAAATGGCAAAAAAAACGGCTCTAAACAGCTTAAAATGGCTTGAAATGGCTTAAAATGGCTGGAAAACGGCCTAAATTTGAAAATTCAAAAATTTTAAAATTTGAAACGTCTACAAATGGCTTAAAATGGCTAAAAACGGCTTAAAATGGCTATAAACGGCCTAAATTTGAAAATTCAAAAAATTTGAAACGTCTAAAATTGGCTTAAATGGCTAAAAACGGCTTGAAACGGTTTTAAAATGGCTAAATTTGGAAATTCATAAAATTGAAATTTTTAAACGTATATAGAAGGCTTTAAAATGGCTTAAAACGGCTAAAAATGGCTTTAAATGGTTTTAAAACGGCGTTAAACGGCTTAAAATGGCTTAAAATGGCTATAAATGGCTTTAAATTTGAAAATTCGAAAATTTGAATCGTCTAAAATAGGCTTAAAAATGGCTTAAAACGGCTTAAAATGGCTATAAACGGCCCAAATTAGAAAATTCAATAAATTTGAAACGTCTAAAATTGGCTTAAAATGGCTAAAAACGGCTTGAAACGGCTTAAAATGGCTATAAACGGCCTAAATTTGAAAATTCATAAAATTGAAATTTTAAACGTCTATAAAATGCTTAAA